>NW_018407794.1:1514-2468 GCF_002113885.1 Mizuhopecten yessoensis | reverse complement strand
ATGTTAAAACTCTCAGCGGTCTTGGTAAACAATACCCATGTTAACGTTGTCAGTGGTCTAGGTAAACAATACCCATGTTAACGCTGTCAGTTATCTAGGTAATCAATACCAATGTTAACACTGTCAGTGTTCTAGGTAAACAACACCCATGTTAACACTGTCAGCGGTCCAGGTAATCAATACCCTTGTTAACGCTCTCAGTGGTCTAGGTAAATAATACCTATATTAACACTGTCAGCGGTCCAGGTAATCAATACCCATGTTAACGCTGTCAGTGGTTTAGGTAAACAATACCCATGTTAACACTGTCAGCGGTCCAGGGAATCAATACCCATGTTAACACTGTCAGTGGTCTAGGTAAACAACACCCATGTTAACACTGTCAGCAGTCCAGGTAATCAATACCCTTGTTAACGCTCTCAGTGGTCTAGGTAAACAATACCCATGTTTAGACGACATACGAACTAGGTTGTGAAAACTTGTATATTAGAACCTCGAATCATAATTATTAGTATAACGCTGTTAGGGGTCCAGGTGAACAACACCCATATTAACACTGTCAGAGGTCCAGGTAAACAATACCCATGTTAACACTGTCAGCGGTCCAGGAAATCAATACCCATGTTAACACTGTCAGTGGTCTAGGTAAACAACACACACATCAACACTGTCAGTGGTCCAGGTAAACAACACCATTGTTAACACTGTCAGTGGTCCAGGCTAACAACACCCATATTAACACTGTCAGCGGTCCAGGTAATCAATACCCATGTTAACGCTGTCAGTGGTCTAGGTAAACAACACCCACATCAACACTGTCAGTGGTCTAGGTAATTAATACACATATTAACACTCTGAGCGGTTCAGGTAATCAATACCGATGTTAACACTGTCAGTAGTCTAGGTAAATAATACCCATATTAACACTCTGAGCGGTCCAGGTAATCAATACCG
>NW_018407794.1:0-583 GCF_002113885.1 Mizuhopecten yessoensis | reverse complement strand
CAGTGGTCCAGGTAAACAACATCCATATTAATACTGTCAGTGGTCCAGGTAAACAACACCATTGTTAACACTGTCAGCGGTCAAGTTAATCAATACCCATGTTAACACTGTCAGCTGTCCAGGTAATCAATACCATTGTTAACGCTCTCAGTGGTCTAGGTAAACAACACCCTTGTTAACACTGTCAGTGGTCCCGGTAAACAATACCCATGTTAACACTGTCAGTGGTCTAGGTACACAAATACCATGTTAACACTGTCAGTGGCCCCGGTAAACAATACCCATGTTAACATTGTCAGTGGTCTAGGTAAACAAATACCATGTAAACACTGTCAGTGGTCTAGGTAAACAAGTACCATGTTAACACTGTCAGTGGTCCAGGTAAACAACACCATTGTTAGCACTGTCAGCGGTCAAGTTAATCAATTCCCATGTTAACACTGTCAGTGGTATAGGTAAACAACACCCATGTTAGCACTGTCAGCGGTCCAGGTAATCAATACCCATATTAACACTGTCATTGGTCCAGGTTAACAATACCCATGTTTATACTGTCAGTGGTCTAGGTAAATAATACCCATGT
>NW_018407793.1:8134-9347 GCF_002113885.1 Mizuhopecten yessoensis | reverse complement strand
ACACGCATACAGTAACTACTAGTCTTTGAACTATTTCAATCATCAGCCACGTTTGCACTTTCCTAACGGCAGTTCCTGATTGGTCGAATTCTACACATATCTAAAAATAAACGCCTTCACATCGTATTTTAAATTCACAACATATGTATAAATTATTATTGATTTTTTTTTTATCCTTATATTTTACCATCTTTTAAAATATAATCAAACTTTGTGAAATACAAGCGGAATAATCACACGTAACACCCAACTTTAAAATCCCGTGACATTGCGTAAAATCTCGCGTGATCATCAGAAAATTTGCTCTTTGCTTCCCGCCAGTTGTCATTTCTAGCAAAAAACCCACAATTTGACGTATAGTGCACAGCGCCTCATTATCATAACAATGGAATCTAACGAAACTGTGTATGGTTATGTTCATACGATCAGCCTATTCAAAGAAGGAAAATCTGGGACAAAATACTTCAATGCAGTCCTTCAAGAACAGAGCGAATTCACTAAGATCGTTTCGTTTTCGCCCGATACCAGAAATGTTCTGAAACAATTCCACGAAACTCGGTAAGTCTTGAACTCGTTTATTCATCTTATGCATCAGTCGCTTTTTTAACAAACACAAATGAAGGTCTGTTTTTTAACATTTTCAAGTCTAAAAAACAAAAGATCCTCCCCACAAATTCATTTCAAATCCTTCGATCCTGTCACAGACACATGGATTTGTTACAACTTACACCTCATATTAAAAACTACACTTCCACTAACAGTTAAAATGTTCAGAGTCTTTTAACATAATTAAAACTTAACGTCAATTTCCTGCTAGCACTAATGCTTTTCAATTCCAATAATACGAGAAATGCAAAATATCTCGATGTCAAAAAATCAATCCCCAGAACTTTCTTGCATCAAACACCACATTACTCATTTTAGTTGATGTACATAAAACACTTAACACTGTTGGAACGATAGATAATTTTTCTTTTAAAACCCTCTATAAACATGTATAATGTAGTCTAGTTTGTTGAACATGATCTCTGCTTCCTTCAGAAACACATACCATTTCAGTGTTTCAACGTTTTCCACAGTCATAGAAATCTTCCTCAGTTTGACGGTACCCCCGTATGAAATCATAATGTGTTTGACGACATCCACCTAACAAATTTGAAATGTTCGGCAGTTATTGAACACATCACTGTTCATGACTTATTTATGTTGTACA
>NW_018407793.1:4146-4976 GCF_002113885.1 Mizuhopecten yessoensis | reverse complement strand
TTTTTTGCTATATTTATCTGCATTTTTTCCCCAGTTCGCCACTAAAACTGGAAAAGATCAACCTTGTGCCCAGTCTGATGAATCCAGGCAAATTTGATATCAAAATCACCCATCACCCAAAACAACCATCACCAAACCAAAAAAAGTCATCTTCCAATGTGAACAACCAGTGGACAAATCATACAACATCAAAGACTTTTTACATGAAATAACAAACAAGAATACTTTTCTTTTGCTTCATTCTTAAACGGACTATCAGAAATATATGCAAGAATGAAAAGCTACAATTTTCCTATTTATAATTAAGATAACAAAAAACATGTTCTAAATCAGTGGCTAGTTATAATTAACGGCCCAACAGAAACAATGGCTGCAGATGAAAGCCAGGGGGAACCTATCAAACAAAAAAATATGGATGACAGTCGCATCTCATTTTTATTTTTTTACCTCATTCATTAAAGATGCTTCAAATTACCCATTGAATAATATGCTTTAAAATAAACTGTTTGTGTAAATGTGCAACTTATGATAAGTTAACCGTAAATAATGTAAAATAGCATCACTCACAATATGAACACAAACAAAATCACTAAGTCGTCAAACTGACGTAAAATAAAAGACAGATGTTCGTGTGGTAATACATTTGTATTTCAATTAGCAATTATTAACTGATATGGGAAAAACACAACCTAAATAAGATAAAATAATGCTGAAATTGGAGACGAAAACTAACCCATAATCAGTCATAACAAAGGCCTGTATATATCCATTGCAATTTATAGTAAGTCACATAGCACAGCCCTTGCTGACCTGTGATAAGTGTTCTAATC
>NW_018407793.1:1561-2880 GCF_002113885.1 Mizuhopecten yessoensis | reverse complement strand
AGCCGCGGGACCGCACCTTTTTTGTAATGTGACTTTCCAATGTTTGAAAGCCATGCTTTTCAATGAGACATTTAAACCAAGGTCTGTCAGCAGCCGCGGGACCGCACCTTTTATTTCATCTGAGTAATTTAACATTTAGTTTCTAATGATAATGACAACCATGCTTTTAAATGAGACTTAAACCAAGGTCTGTCACCAGCCGCGAGACCGCACCATTTATTTTATTTTGTGTAATTTAACTTGTAGTTTCGGATGTTTATGAAATACATACTTTTAAATGACACATAAACCAAGGTCTGTCAGCAGCCGCGGGACCGCACCTTTTTTGTAATGTGATTATCCAATGTTTATAAAATCCATACTTTTCAATGAGGCATTTAAACCAAGGTCTGTCAGCAGCCGCGGGACCGCACCTTTTATTTCATCTGTGTAATTTGACTTTTAGTTTCTAATGTTTATGAAAACCATACTTTTAAATGATACCTAATTAAAGTTAAAATATCACATTTTTCTCAAATTTAATATGACCATTCCCATGTGATCCTTAATTATAAGCTTCATTTATTCAGCAGGTTTCATATTGATCTGACAAATCCAGATGCTTCATTACCCATCAACTAACGGATGTTTGAATATAGATGACCATCAATTCGACATCTTCAATATTGGCAGTTTCAGGCTATTTTCGAAAAATAACGAATGATCTTACTTTAAAAACACTTCGCACTCTGCTGTCTAAACTTTTTAAAATGACGCATGATGCATTTACTGTTGATAATAATATATGAACAAAACACAGCATAATAAAACTCTACTAATTGATCCAAATAAGGATCTTATGATAATGGGTCCCAAGATCCCTCGGATATCTCTACTTTTATTATAAATATCAATCATATACTGTAAAAAAAAACTTCCATTTTTTAATAAATTGGAGGCTCTGGATTTCCGTTAACCCATTTTAATAAATCAACAATTTCCCACAATTGACTTAGCATATGAAACTTCAAAAATAATTCTATTTGTCCTTGATTTTGTCTAAATTCCCCAATTTCTTGTAAATACAATCCAAATTCACTGTGTTTATTATTATTACATAATACCTACTTAATGTCATCAATCATGCATGCTGCAATAACAAATTGATTTCAATGAAATGTTTTTTAAATTTCCAATATTCTACTTCATTTGTCAATGCAAATATACAAGCTGTTGTTTGGACAAAATCTTATAAGACAACAACAACAACAACAAGCTTTCATATATATATATATCAACATTCAAATTTATTTCCAACCAGTCACTTTAACTTGCAGATT
>NW_018407793.1:0-583 GCF_002113885.1 Mizuhopecten yessoensis | reverse complement strand
ACACTGAAACAATGTCTATATGTATCGTGTAATAAAGTATATGCTGTAGATTAGAGCTTTAGTTCTGAATTAATACAAGTTTTATTTTTACCTTATCATATTTCTTTACAGTTTGTCATTTTGGATGGAATTTGCAAAGTCTAAAAAGGCAACAATTTGGAATTTTACTTTTTTACATTATTGTTCCTGTAATCCAATATTGGTCCTCTCTCTATGAACAAGTACAAATGTTCTGTATTCAATGTTTCAAGGGTCAAATGTGTCGATTAAATTTTCCAAATAAATCCTTCTATGCTCTAAGATTATATCTATATGTATTTTGTCAATAAATGACACTTAAGTCATCCTAGTTTTTTTTGTGATTTATTGCAATAGAGAATTGAAAAGTCTTTCAACAGTCATTCTATGCAAGTGTTTTGAAGTGCTGATGTAGGGGAAGTAGTGTATGCTGTTGGGATAGGATGATTTTGAAATGTAGACAGGTTATAGTGGGATGTGGAATTGAAGAATCATAATGTAATATTATCTTCATTTTTGACATCACAATTGCCCACTGTTTTGCATAATGGAAATTAAAGTTTTG
>NW_018407792.1:3638-4391 GCF_002113885.1 Mizuhopecten yessoensis | reverse complement strand
CAAAGGCTATGTTGATAGCTGTACCAAGGCTATGTTGATAGCTGCCCCAATGCTATGTTTATAGCTGTACAAAGGCTATGCTTATAGCTGCACCAAGGCTATGTTTATAGCTGTACCAAGACTATGTTTATACCTGTACCAAGGCTATGTTGATAGCTGTACCAAGGCTATGTTTATAGCTGTACCAATGCTATGCTTATAGCTGTACCAAGGCTATGTTTACACCTGTACCAAGACTATGTTTATACCTGTACAAAGGCTATGTTGATAGCTGTACCAAGGCTATGTTGATAGCTGCACCAATGCTATGTTTATAGCTGTACCAATGCTATGCTTATAGCTGTACCAAGGCTATGTTTACACCTGTACCAAGACTATGTTTATACCTGTACCAAGGCTACGTTGATAGCTGTACCAAGGCTATGTTGATAGCTGTACCAAGGCTATGTTGATAGCTGCACCAATGCTATGTTTATAGCTTTACCAATGCTATGTTTATAGCTGTACCAAGGCTATGTTTATAGCTGTACCAACGCTATGTTTATACATGTACCAAGGCTATGTTTATACCTGTATCAAGGCTATGTTTATAGCTGTACCAAGGCTATGTTGATAGCTGTACCAATAATATGCTAACAGCTATACCAAGGCTATGTTTATACCTGTACCAAGGCTATGCTTATACCTGTACCAAGGCTATGTTTATACCTGTACCAAGGCTATGTTGATAGCTGTACAAAGGCTATGTTGATG
>NW_018407792.1:0-583 GCF_002113885.1 Mizuhopecten yessoensis | reverse complement strand
ACCAAGGCTATGTTTATACCTGTACCAAGGCTATGTTTATATCTTGATCAAGGCTATGTTTACAGCTGTACCAAGGCTATGTTGATAGCTGTACCAAGGCATTGTTGATAGCTGTACCAAGGCTATGTTTATAGCTGTACCAAGGCTATGTTTATAGCTGTACCAAGGCTATGTTGATAGCTGTACAAAGGCTATGTTGATAGCTGTACCAAGGCTATGTTGATAGCTGCACCAATGCTATGTTTATAGCTGTACCAATGCTATGTTGATAGCTGTACCAAGGCTATGTTGATAGCTGCACCAATGCTATGTTTATAGCTGTACCAATGCTATGTTGATAGCTGTACCAAGGCTATGTTGATAGCTGTACCAAGGCAATGTTGATAGATGTACCAAGGCTATGTTTATAGCTGTACCAATGCTATGCTTATAGCTGTACCAAGGCTATGTTTCCACCTGTACCAAGACTATGTTTATACCTGTACCAAGGCTATGTTTATATCTGTACCAAGGCTATGTTGATAGCTGTACCAAGGCAATGTTGATAGCTGTACCAAGGCTATGTTTATAGCTGTACCAATGC
>NW_018407791.1:42437-44265 GCF_002113885.1 Mizuhopecten yessoensis | reverse complement strand
GTAGGTCACAATCTGTTGTAATGCTATTTTGGATTTGTTTTTATCGGGAAAAGGGCTCTAGACCAGAGGATTACCAGTGCCATCAAAGGTAGTTAAAGATATTCTGTTTCTTCCATTAGAATCAATTTTTTAAAAAGGAAGCTTTTTCCAATATCAAAAATCAGCCAGTCTTTCAGAAAAGATAATAGCACCTTTTAAAATTTGAGTGAAACTTCAATAATTTCTGCTAACAGTTTTCATGAAATCATGTCAACATAAATTTTGCAAGAGTATACAAGTAAATAGAGGAAAATATGAAATCAATGCTACCATATGACCACATATAGCTTTGATTATAACTTGTCATTTTCTTGTGCAAGTTCCTTGGAACAAAACAAGGAATAACAAAGTGCTGTAGACCGCATTGCTGAAAAGTTCTGAAGAAAAAGCTCTTTAAATTCATGTCGCTATATGTATCAATACCAGTTGTATATCTTACAACTCCATGTGTTTCAGGCTTCTGTGTCCAGTCGACCACAGCGACCTATGGACAAATCAGGCAGGCAATGGCCTCAAAACTTACAAGTGCTACGGCGAAAGACCGCCTTAAAAGAACTGAAACAACAATGTGAATAATATATGGCTTGATGGGACATTTCAAAAAAAACATTCAATGTAATTTTAATTACGCAATGCTGGTGAAAAATGGTGTGTATTGCGTTTATGTATGTTGGTATTCTTTTGTGGGCATATGGCATGAATGAGCATGTTATTATGTCAGTGTGTATAAATAAATTATTTTTTCATTTTAAAACATGACTCTTGATTTTTTTCCTTATGTTGAATCTTTTTAGCAGCATGATGGTGTATAGCCTGCTGGGATGCTGCTATGGTTGCAGCATAGAGGCAGCATTGTCATATATGAAGGCTGGCTTAGATTGCAGCATACTGGCAGCATGGTCACTATAGGCCCATTGGCTATGATGCTGGCTTAGCTTGCAGCATGCTGGCAGCATGGTCACTATATGACCATAGGCCATGCTGCTGGCATGCTGGCTTAGCTTGCAGCATACTGGCAGCATGGTAACTATATGACCATAGGCCATGCTGCTTGCATGCTGGCTTAGCTTGCAGCATACTGGCAGCATGGTAACTATATGACCATAGGCCATGCTGCTTGCATGCTGGCTTAGCTTGCAGCATACTGGCAGCATAATTTAAATATTTGAAACATGCTGCCAGTATGCTTCTCCCCTTATAATTACTAGGGCAATTTTTTGCAGCATAATAGCAGCATGTGCTGCAGATGCTGCAGGAATGCTGCATTTTCATGCTGCTCAGATGCTGCTCAGATGCTGCAAATCCGTAAGGGATTGGTTGTAAGTTTCAATTGTTTCATTTGTGACGTCACACCTAGGACAAGTACATGACGTCACAGACTTCCGCACTGGAGTCAAAATGGCGTCTTTTTACATTTCAATGTCGCATGAAAATTGTCGTTTTATACAAATAAATGTCACAAATCTTGATTATGTGATAAAAAGGATCTTACACTTGTTTTCGTTTCATATTCAATTTATGAAACTCGTCACAAATTTTCTTTTTAGCTCGCCTAAATTGAAAAATTCTAAATCTCATATGAAATGAAAACTCATGTAAGATCCTCCTATGTATCTATACATAGTGTTTCCACTGTAAAGGACGAAATAAATGTTGACACATATAAACTTTTTTCTCAAAATGTTCCAGTTGAAGGTAAATCACTTATATCCATGGTTTGGTTTCCTGCCTATTACATCTCTGTATAAATTGAGTAATACCGGTATGTGTGGTACCCACAAACAAACCT
>NW_018407791.1:38443-39394 GCF_002113885.1 Mizuhopecten yessoensis | reverse complement strand
AGACTACAATGATTTTTCCAACTATACAAGTTGTGATGATGTTGTTATCAAACCTGGAGAAAATAATTAATATTTGTACAAAAGGTGAGTAATGTCTTAAAAAGTTTTGTGTATATTAAATAAAGATATGAATATTTGTTTTCTCTATGGACAGTACACATTCTTTATTTCATTCAGAATTAAATAATGAATCGCATAAAATGTTTACCGTTCCACTGACTGAACATATATGGAGACATTTTCAAAATAATGAAAATATCGTTGGGTTTAACTTTTTAACTTTTTTGTTTAATGATTTACCAAGTTGTTTATCACGTTTATAACCACTGTTAATCTACAGAGGAATGAATTTCAAGCAGAATTGAAAAGTTATTTGAATTTTCAGAATATTGTAATAACGATACGAAGTTTAAATATGGACTGAAAATGAATACAGTGTACTGTAATATTGGTCTTTACCGGAATACTAGTGCTGGTCACTACAAACTTGGACAGCTGTGGGTGAAAATGAGAGGTATGAACTTCATCAGGTATTTGAAGGCCGACCAGTTCTTCCTTGTTCACCATGATGAACCCAGCTGTGGAATCATTCCTGTTAGTGGAGGTAGGTTGAAGAACATGGAAATGTTCAAAAGTTCGTTAAAATATAGCCCCAACACCATACGAGGTAGAGGTTTATATACAGCAGTCACTGGACCAGGTGAGCTTATGCCATACCGTGGCGTCCGTCAACAATTTCCTTATTAACGACTTCTTCTTCTTAACCACTGATTCGAATTTAACTAAATTTGACTGGAAGCATCCCTAGGTAGTGGTGGGGCTGACCCCCCAGGGGGCTGAGGGGCAGTACCAAAAAGGGGTAATTTGGCTATACTTCTACAAACGACTTCTGTAGAACTATGCACTGGATATCGATCATATTTAATCAAAAGCATTCATGGGAGGCAGGAT
>NW_018407791.1:35782-36786 GCF_002113885.1 Mizuhopecten yessoensis | reverse complement strand
TTTTGTTAGTTGTCGTGCCAGACACAGATTTCAACAGACAATGCCAAGCATTGCTGGGTACCAATGTAATTTGTGTTGTTAAATCTTTAGTTTCTGGGAAACCAACCGAATGGGCTTTGGTTTGATTTGTGCTCCCGCATGTTTTCAGCGACTGATGGAAAAATGCATGGGTGATATGCATCTCATAGATTGTTTAATCTTCTTAGATGACATTCTGATCTTTTCCTGGACATTCGACGAGCACTTAAACAGGTTAGAATCGGTTTTTGCCCGACTAGTGAAACACGGCCTTAAACTAAAACCTTCAAAGTGTGAGTTTTTTAAGACATCTGTGACACCTAAGAATGTGAAGGAATTGCGCCAGTTTTTGGGGTTTAGTGGCTATTATCAAAGACTTTTCTAAAGTTGTACTACCCCTAAACAATCTCTTGCAGGGTCATGATTTGACAAGGCAATCTAAACCTAAAGCTAAGGTTAAATCCAAGTCAAAACCAAGAAAGAAAGCTGAGTGGCTGTGGGAAGATGCACAGCAGACCTCTTTCGATAATGTGAAAGAGTTACTGGTAAATCCTCCTGTTCTGGCTTATGCTGATTTCTCTAAACCATTCATTGTTCATACTGATGCCAGTGGCCTAGGATTAGGTGCTGTGCTGTATCAGAAGCATGATGGTGAAGAGAGGGTAATCGCATATGCAAGCCACGGCTTAAGACCCAATGAGCAGAACTATCCTGCTCATAAGTTAGAGTTTTTAACTCTTAAATGGGCTGTCACCGACAAATTTCACGATTACCTCTATGGTAATTCGTTCCAAGTTGTTGTCACTGACAATAATCCTCTGACTTATGTACTGGGTAAGGCCAAGCTAGATGCGACCAGTCATCGTTGGGTAGCTGCGTTGGCCTGTTACAATTTTACCTTACATAACCGAGCTGGGAAAAACAACGCTGATGCGGACGGTCTCTCACGCATGTCTCAATTAGGTTGGAATGTTATTAAGGCTATG
>NW_018407791.1:27691-35577 GCF_002113885.1 Mizuhopecten yessoensis | reverse complement strand
CCTTGCCCTAAAGGGTGTGCATGATGACACAGGCCATCAGGGAAAGGAAAGAACACTCTGATTAGCATGGCAACGTTTCTACTGGCCAGGCCTGGAGTTGGTTCCCATCCAGACATCCAGACCCATGGAGTTAGTCTGCATAGACTTTCTGGGAGTGGACAAGTCAAAAGGGGGTTATGAGGATGTGTTGGTCATCACTGATCACTTTACGAGGTATGCCTAGGCTGTGCCCTGTCGTAATCAGAAGGCACAGACTACAGCTAAGGCACTGTATGAGCATTATATTGTTCATTACAGCTTCCCTGAGCGGTTGCATAGTGATCAGGGTCGTAACTTTGAATCCAAAATTACAACATGGTTATATACGGTTTTAAAGAGCAAACGGATACAGACGGAACAGCAAGAAAAGAAGCGGATGAAGGGCAAATAAAAACAATGCTTGCAACCTGCAAACTAGATTACACAGACCGTGTCAAGAAAGTATTTAGACTCGGAAAATATGACAAAACCAAGAAGGATACGTCGCGGCCACTGTTGGTATCTTTTACAACGTTAGAGGCCAAGAAAGCATTTTTCAAGAACATAAGACAGCTGAAAGGCAATGAAACATACACAAATGTTCGGGTAAATAACGACCTCACAAAAAAAGAACGAGAACAGGAAACCGCCTTAAGAGACGAGGCGAAAACAAGAGAAAGGAAGGAATCGGGGGAATTTAATCCACTGTGTCCGCGGGCCACCATGGAACAGAAAAATCGTCAGGCTGGCAGCCAAAAAACCATAGCAAATGTATAATCAACAAAGATAAATTAGATATAGTTGGAGTTGTGGAGGCGTTTCTAAAAAAATCCAGATACCGAATAAATCAATCAGAGCTTAATATAGATGGTTTTGACATATTCCCCGGAGAAATAAAACAAGAAACTGGATTTAGAGGAATCATCATTTACACTGCTCAACACTTGGGAGCTACGGATGTAATTATCAACGAGAAATTTACAGAGCAATTTTGGATTAAAATTAACCTTGACAAAGGAAATATACTAACAGTGGGGTGCATCTATAGAAGTCCTAACAGTGTAGATGAAAATAATATGGAGCTATGTGCGTTACTTGCGGATATAAGAAAAATACAGACTTCACATTTATTAATCATGGGAGACTTTAACTTAAAAAATATAGATTGGATTCGATGGATCCCGTCTAAGGGAGCAAAACATTTTGAGGAAAAATTTATTGAGTCAATTAGAGATTCATTCCTATTTCAACACATCAATGATCCAACAAGAATAAGGATAAATAACGAGCCCAGTATATTAGATTTGATATTTACAAACGAGCAAGACATGGTAAGTAACCTTAAAATAAAAAGTGGAATTGGCAAGAGCGGCCATGGCACCATTTACTTTGACTTCAACTGTACAAGGACTTACTCAAACAGTAAAACAACCAAGTATAACTACAACAAAGGAGATTATGAGCAAATAAGGAAAGACCTATCAATAGATTGGAAGGAAACATTAGGACACGCAGCAGAAACGGAATCCAAATATGAAGTATTTTACAATGAAATAAAAACCACCATTGAACGAAACATACCAAAATCAGTTCAACGATCAATGAAGAACCGGAAACATATAGATGCCCAAACCGTTCATGCAATACGGCGAAAACACAGGAGTTGGCAGAGATATCTTGAAACAAGAGACGGGGAGAAATACAAGGAATACGTAAGAGCCAGAAATAAAGTAAAAACATTANACCCAAAGAAATTTTGGAATTATGCGAGCTCAAAAACAAAATCAAAATCTGGAATTTCAGAACTACACGTTACAAATGGAGGAAATACAATAATAGCTCAAAACGACAAAGATAAAGCCAACGTATTAGCAGATTTTTTCTCAAGTGTATTTACGGTTGAACCGCAAAATTGTATACCTGTTCTAACAGATATCAATATACCAACTCCATACCATAATACTAAAATAACAGAGGCAGAAATATTAACTGTCTTAAAAACTTTAAATCCTGCAAAATCACCGGGACCAGATACCATCCACCCTAAAGTACTAAAAGAAACTGCTGATATAATAAACACACCATTGTGTGAAATATTCAACAAATCTCTAGAGACAGGAGAACTTCCGACCAGCTGGAAGGAGGGACAGATAACCGCCATCTATAAAAAAGGGGATAAGAAAAATCCCGGAAACTATAGACCTGTAAGTCTGACCAGTGTACTATGTAAAACTATGGAGAAGATGATAAGAACAAGAATAATGAGCCATTTGGAGAGAAATCCACTTCTGAGTAAACATCAATATGGATTCGTAAAAGGTAGATCAACTGTACTTCAGCTGTTAAAAGTAATTGACGACTGGACGGAGGCTCTCGACCAAGGGAGATCAATCCAAACAGTTGATCTTGATTTTATGAAGGCCTTTGACACTGTTCCCCACTTACGTTTAATAGGCAAATTAAGATTATACGGACTATCACCGGAAATTGTACGGTGGGTACACAGTTTCATAACAAACCGGAAGCAGAGAGTATCAGTCAATGGTGAAACGTCTAAATGGATGGAGGTAACTAATGGGATTCCACAGGGTAGTGTTTTAGAGCCATCCTTTTTTGTAATCTACATAAATGACCTCCCAGAAACAATCAAAGCACCAACATTCTTGTTCGCAGATGATACAAAAATTTACAATTATGATCAAAATATTACCCTACAGGATGATCTTGACCAGCTCCAAGAATGGTCTGATAAATGGTTGTTAAAATTTCACCCCGACAAATGTAAAGTATTAACCTTAGGAAAGAACATAAACAACGCGCCACTACATTTGTATAAAGATACGGAAGATGGGAGGGTCGATCATATCCACGAATCGGTCAATAAAGCAAACAGCATAATGGGAACTATCCGAAGAACTTACACATATTTAGACAATACAACATTCTGTCTTTTGTATAAAGCGCTTGTAAGACCGCACCTTGAATACGGGCCAGCGTATGGAATCCATACCTACAAAAACACATAAATGAACTGGAAAATGTACAAAGAGAGCGACTAAACAAATACCGGGAATGAAGGAGTTCAACTATGATCACAGATTAAGGATATTAAAACTACCAACACTCAAGCATAGAAGACTGCGAGTAGACATGATTCAAGTGTACAAACTAACTCACGGAGGATACGATAACGCGGTCAGCGAAGGATGTTTATGCCTAAATAATAACAAGAGGCCACAGTCTCACACTACTAAAGGGGATGTGCAGGTTGAACTTAAGAAAATATGTTTTTAAAGAACGTATTGTAAACCACTGGAACTCCCTACCCGATACTGTCGTCACCTCACCAACAATCAAAACATTTGAATCCCGTCTGGATAAGTATTGGGGACAACCTGATTGTTTCTATAACCATGAGATAGACAATTATGAACTTATTCATTGCAGGGACGTCATCATAGTGTCTGACGATATTCCAGATCTGGATATATAGGCATATTGCCTGCGTCCAGTATTATTATTATTATTATTACAAGTAAGAACAATATATACATACCGCGTTTAGTCCCTTTAAAGCTTTAAATGTTCCCAGTACAAAATGACCATAAATTGTCAAAGCATAAAACAAAGACCGTTCATCTTTGTACATAAAGGGTGTCGTTAATAAACATATAAAGTTATATCCTAGATATATCTCGATTAGGGAAACGGTTACATAAAATGTACTCCCTCATCATTGTGAGTGCTTTATGTGAAGATTAAATTAAATTCTGATATATGTAACTACCAACATGAGATTTTCCGGAAATCGTTATCTGGCGTATTCGGATTTAGAAGATGCCTGTATATTTCCCCTGACAAGTCATGAAAAAGTAATTGTGGTACGTTCATAGTATCTGGGGTTGTTGTAAGTATGTTAACAAAGATGGTTGGTACTGTATATATTATTATAGTCAGATCAGTGGCTATTGCTGTTAAAATTGATTAAAATTTATTGTATTTCAATGAAAAACCCAACATTATTTTTAATATTTTTTTTCTGATAGGAGATGTGCAAACAAAAAAGAAATATTCAATGCCCGTACTATTTTTATAAGAGAAGTTTTTGGTTGTAGAAATAATTGTTTTGTTATATGAAACTTTTATGGAAGTTATTTGTCAAAACCTAACCGTGGATAATTTAAGTAAAGTAGACCTTCAAATTAAGTAGCAAAGACTACTACGATAGTTTGTAGACGTGTTATCTGTAGCGTTGTTTATTGAATACAAATAGTTGTATTGAAACAGTGTTAAGTAATGCAATTTTGGCGAGTATTTGTTTTTGCGATTTTGGTTTAAACCATTCATTCGCTATTATCATTCTACTGTTCACGAAAATAAAAATAATAGACATGTATTTGTAATAAAATGTGACAATACTTCTTGTATATAGTTTATTTTATCACAATTATTTATGAAAATGGAAATTAAGATAGATATATTGGCCAGAGCTGTTCGTTCTCTCCGGTAAGCTTTGACCAGTGTAATGTCAATTTTCACAGATTTGAAGACAGAGTCCTCAGGTCCGTATAACACTGTACAGGAACAGGACATCCCGGATTCGCAGACATCTTCTTGGCAATCTGACACAAACAAAGCATGTATTAGCATTCACAGCAATTGATAGCATGTTTTCAATGAATAACCAAAAATTGATATTGACAGAAATATCAATGAGATCTGTTTGACGGCTATATAATGCCTATCCAACTTTTTGTCCATTAGTTTACCCTACTTTGTAATATAAATATTTATTTGTATGGCATAAATGTGCATCTATGTAAGATGCTGTCGTCTGATCAGTTTCCTCCGCGTCTAATTAATAATGAAGATAAAGTATTTGCTACTGTGTGGTCTTTACTTCACATCTTTTCACTGGCACTACTCTATGTGATGTGTCTTTATGAGTATAATATTTACTGAAGCCTTGTTTTCTGTAGTTTCCTTTTTGAGGCTAGTTGTCGAGGTGTCTGCAGATCGACCAGGTCAAGTAGATCTTACATACTTACCAGTGTCGCAGCTACTGTACCAAATAGTTGCCTGAATTTGCTGGTAACCTTCAGTCATAGCAATTATTTTGGCATAATAACTACAACATAAGATACTAATGCTATTCATACCGTACCGCTCCTAAACAATTGAATAACACACAGTTCTTTGATTAAAGAGCATTAGTCTTTGATCCTGCTTACCACCAGACTCTGGGTACGTGACAGACAACAACAATCCGAGTCATGTTTTAGTTTGTGTCTCACAGCTACAATCGCATTACATCCAAAAAAAGATTCAGATTCTTTATGAGCCGAAAGCCATACAGCTCATCCAAAAGTAAAGAAGACGTGAAATCCTACAGGATAAGACATACGATGAAATCAACAACTTGCAAGAATATCACCACACATATATAATATAGTTGGACTATATAAACTGTAGTGTAGTTAAGTCTAAGAGAGAAAGTGATAATGCTATTATTTTGTAAGATGCTTAAATAAGAATAATAATTGCAAATAGCTAGGTATTTCATTATTTACGTCAGGTTTACCTTTGTCCCTTGTCGCAAAAAGAATCGTTCGCTAGTAGCCTATTGCTCGTCCATTCGCGCTACAACTGAATGAGTGAGAATGATTTGCATGTATCTATAAAGTTATTGATGTACTTGTCAAAAGAGATTGTCTGACATTCGTAAAAAATGTTTGCTAAAAAACATTAGAAAACAGATCAATCACCGATGACAAACACAAGTGTCCAAACTGCATTTTCTTCCGCATTCATCAAAATAATATGACATTTGATCCCTGAGTATGGCGATCATTTTACGTTCCCGTGGTTTGATAGACTGATATATGTTTGTTCACCAGAATGACAGGGTTGATTTTGACTCCTTAAAGTCAATATCCAGAACAAATAGATGTGTTGATGTTGTCAACACCGGGAGAGATTAGCGGCCGCGGAAGTTACAATTCCGCTAGCCAATACAGTCATCTTCAAACAAAATTCATCTTTGTCTTGGGAAATAATTGCGACACTCAGGAAAAGAGTTTTGCCTGGGGAGATAATAAAGGAACAGAGATATGATGTAACGTCTCACTGGCTATATATATGACATCACATATTAGACGGGCCAAAAATCATTGATGAATGAAAATCAGATTTTCTTACTCTTGATGCGAATTGATGCGTGGTCGAGCGTACTTAATCCACCATTTGGAGTACACTACTCAGCCAAAGTGTTTCTCTCTCGCTTTAGCTTCGACGCCGTCGGGCGAGCGATTCACAATGTAATCAGCGCATAGCATGGCCAATGTAGCAGCGTTGCTCTGGCTCTCGATTATCACACCGATAGTTTTGATACAAAAGCAGCAACATTGTATTGGTATAAAGTATCTTGCAAATGTGTATTGTTACATTGTATATAAGTGTTACTGCAAATGTAAAGGTAGTATTTTAATGTACATTATATTATTAATTTGTATGGATTGGTAACATTAATTGTGGATTGGTTAACATGTTTGATAAGTTGTACAAAATTAAATTGTAACAATTTAACAATATGTAATAGCAAATTAAAGTATACGTATTATTACAAATGAAGATATATACATATATGCTCAGTTTACAATAAATAATACATATGTATTTTGGTAACAAAATGTACATGTTTGAAATTTTAACATTTAATGTTACACATATTTGCTACAAATACATCAACACAGACGGCATTGTATTGATAACACTTTTAACATAAACCCATATACCAACGTCAATTCTAAAAGGAACACTATATTATGTTGTAAGTTTTTAATATACTGAGACATTCGCAGAGTAATACGATATCTCGTATATTCGGAGGAATACATGGTCTTCGATGTTTAAATCATATATAAAACATGCCGGTTAGTGTGGTAAACTTTTCGAAAGCTTTTAAACACAAGCTTACTACATTGCAAGGGGGGCTTTAAAAGGCTGTCGATAAAGTTTGCGTTTTCAAAGAAACGGTTTAAGATAGCGTTGAAAACTAATCTATTGTACTTGATGAGAATAGAATATTATGGTATGAGGTCTTTGTTGATTTTTCTAATTCTTTCCCGATGTTCTTGATACGAAAATATTTATTTTAACGGTACATGCACCAATTGAAAGAACATTATGCTATCAAAGAATACACTACCACAATATATACTTTTGACGACACTATCCATACTGCTCCGGCACAGAAAAATATTCAGCATCATTAAGCGTTGTACAAACGTTAGCCACAAGTGGTGCTACTACATATGCAAGGGCCAGAATACTGTGGGTGTCCATGAAAACAGAGCCGATATTTCCACCATATTAAGGCATTATGTTGGAAACTTTGACCTCTTAACGAGCTGATTTACAAATGAGCCTCGCTCAAGATGACATGTTGGAACGTAATATGCATGTCAAACATTTACGTGTATATTACTACGGTAAAATAAGAATCAGAACAATGCGTTTTATCCTGTTTATTTTTCCTTATATGAAGACATTTCACAGAAATTATATCAAGCGCTGTCAACCTGTCTAGTAGTATAAGGTAGCAAGAGTTTTAGTGCGGGGTAACAGACTTTCTGCGTTGCTTTTATGTGTTTGGTCCGATGTTTACCGCTAGGTTAGCTACACATAATAGCATTTACTGACCTGAACCCGTCTGTAATCAGTACAATGGTTTGTTTAGTGTGTAGTTACATGTATGGAGTACATATCTATACGTTGACCTTACAACGGGTCACATGCACACAGCTTCGTGCTCCAATAAAGCTGCTAGTGCTGAAAGCAAAAGGTCACATGAGCAATGACCCTGACAA
>NW_018407791.1:27220-27594 GCF_002113885.1 Mizuhopecten yessoensis | reverse complement strand
GAAAGTGTGAACCGAAAATATAAAACCCTTTATCAGGAAACATTCGGCAGTTAAGGTAAGACAATCCATTTTTCATAAACTTGTCTTATCTGTTGTTGGCCTACAATCAATTTCCTTGGAATTCAGAAAAATATTTCAAATTTGATCTACCTAAAAATACCACAAATTGAACTTTCTTTTTAGCTGGGTTTTACTATTCATTAACAAGGATTTATATATGAAACTGTGCACGATAGCCGTACATTATATTTACTATAGCAGATAGCGCTATTTATTTTAAATTTCCATTTCGATAGAGCGTCTGTCATGATTATGACGTAATTTAAACGATGACATAAGCTTCTCTGTTTTCACTTTTATTCTAACCACTGTTT
>NW_018407791.1:17868-24900 GCF_002113885.1 Mizuhopecten yessoensis | reverse complement strand
TTGTTGATTCATGATAAAATACGGGGAGGTTGTTGGAACAGCATGAGTGTGCACTATTTCACGTTCATTGGTTATTGGCACGCGCATGGTATATCGCTCAATAATGCACTCTTTTTAACCAATGAAAACTGTCGTTACATCACAGACGTGGTAGAATTATCGATAATATAGTCTTGTTGTGAAGATTTATTTATGTATTTATTTATCTATTTATTTATTAAATACCTTAGCTCTCAATGGGACATAGACACATACAATTTGCATACACATACAAATGTACAAATATACATATTCTGTTAGGAGTTGCCAAAGTTGAGAGGCCCCAAGTTCAACCCACCCAACACATTGCGTTATCACGTAGGGGCTCGCACACATCATTCTTACTTTCACTTAGGTATATTCAATTATACAAATCGAGCTACATATGTATTGCCTTCTTACAAAATGTACTTTTGTATATTCATGTTATTTGCACATACATCTTAATTGTTTCGGATCTTTACTTCCCCTCATCATACTCCATTGACATACTTATCTTAATCATACATTACTGTGAGTGTTGTCAAACCATTCGATTGTATGGACGTTCGAAAGAAAAGCTGATAAATTGTACTTGTTTGCATTCATTTTTTTTCACTTAATAAAAGTAACACATAATGCTTCACTCTGAGCTGATGTTTAGTGGTTAGAACACTGATAATGTCAAAGAAGAGCGCTGTGTATCGCGGCTCCCTCAGTTCAACATTTTATGACCACGTAAAACTTTACTGCTTCTCAGTGCGTAAATAGTGCATTCATTTACTCTTCATTCCGGACACTGAGCACGGTATAGTTAGGTTTTATCCCAAGTTACACTGTATAGGAAGTACGACTACATCACAGATGAGAATTAACCTCGTTTGAATATTAAAGTAAAATGTACTATTAAATAAAGATGTATTACAGTGTATCAAAATTGCTACAGATGTGACATATATACTACCCTTTTCAATAGAAATATTCTGCAAAGATATATGTTGCCAAGCATTTTAAGGATGTGTTGCCATTCAAAATAATACTGTTTAAAAACAAAAGGAAAAGGATAACTAGAAAAATGAAAGAGCACAGCATCAAAACGAATTTCCAATATACGGGCTGCAAAACAGATGAAAAGGGTTGTCAGGAAAAGTTACTCTCAGCCAGAAAAAAACACTGTTTTATACAGAAGGGAGCAAAAACCCTGAGTCGAACTCTCTCTTGCGATTATAACCGATGCAGTGGTCCATTTACCTGTACCTCAAAATATGTTTTTGCTGTCGGCAATTGTTTTTCTTTTTCTTACTAAAATTTGAATATTAGAAAACTCAAGCTTTCAACTCCATCTCAGTGTCTACGAAAGACTTTTAAGAATTCACTGACACTTATCCAACTATGGTCAAAGTCACACTACAAGATGTCATGGAAGATCGCCAGGAGCTGGTAGCCACCGTTTATGTTAAGGAAGGGGGCTTGGCACTGGATCTAACTTATCCTTTCATTTTCTCCTTTGTCACCTTTTTGTGACGTCAATATCTATTGTGTGGTAATCGTTTTTAAATGTTCACATTCAGCTTTGATGGATGCCCTCGTAGTGGTATCATGTTCCTTAAACCAGGTGTTATCATGTTTTTCTGTATATCTTATTTAGTCTGTTTCAATCGTCAAATTCGATCCTGCACTCTCCCCGACACTCCTCCTTCTGTGTGGGGTCTTATGGATTGACTAACTGTAATCTGGTGTTATTTTTTGGTTTATGATAGGCATTGATTTCCTGGAGAGAGAAAAAATATGATTTTTTGAATTTTTTTGGTGAGTTTTATTTTCTTCTGAAACACCTTAAACATACAGGAGAGGAATGCCTGATCTCTTCTGAACAAAATTTCCTTTTTGCGGTGCAAGGGCAGAGGGAGCTCTCTTTGGAGTTTTAAATGCCAAGGGCTGGTACACTGTAATTATGTATTGTTTCAACTCCTTCTCCATTTCTTCATACTCCGTTACAAGATTCGCTTTCCGGTGTAATAAGGTTCTCATAGCTAGACATTTTGCTCAGATCATGATAGATTACTAATCACATTTTTGTGACTCAGTATGACTAGGTGCAAAATATTTACCGATGCTGCTGTTGTTAATTTTTGTATCAGAAGCTAAAGAAAAATCCGTTAGTTACACTAAGGTAAACGTTTCTCACTATGTACTTTGTGCGCTACTCTGAGGAAATTTCGTGTTAAGGATTAGCTGTGAAGTTTTTTTTGTATTGACAGATGAAAGTGGGCCATTTGCGAATTAAGCGAACTGTGATTTAGTACATGTGTAAGTTTTACTTGTGATTGGATTCTCTTCGTCAGAGAAAACTACCTTGATCTCTTGGTGAGGAGTGTCAGCTATTTGTTTATAAAGAATGGAGATATGTTGAATGTTTGCCTAAAACAATAATGCACTACATAATGGAAGATGGTCAGAAATGATCTATATATTATTGCGATTTACATCGTAAAATTCTTATTTTAAATGTTCTTATCAATATACGTATACTTCTATCGAGTGTACCCAAAGTACCTCATGATCGCAAATACCAAACAAACATACCAATTCTTTACTTGTGTCTAACAATTTGTTTTCAAATACATGCATCAACCTTTTCTTGTTTAAATGTTCAAACATTTGCTCAATTTACTTGTATATTTTTTGAAGAAAATTATCTGTCGCTTAAATTAATGCAAAACCTTTTCCTTGAGGTAATCGAAAGAGATCATCATGTCTGCAAAGTTTTTATTTTGAATTCCATACTACTGTTTTATACAGTATACATGCAACGTTAATTACTGAAAACGCAGTACAGGCTTAACGAAGAGTGGGCGGCACGGTCTGACTGCTCCTACCCTTATTTTCAACAATTAACTTATTTGCCTCGTATATTCACTGACATTTTGTGTTCATTCTCTAAAAGAATTTGTTTGACCACACGGGTTGGGTGACATTGTCGTCCATATAATACACAAGTATAACGTATTTCGTGAGAGGATGAGAAGGTTCTGATGTTTTCCCTTTTATGTTGGTGTATCCTCTGTTCAAGTCGATAACTTTTCGCGTTACACTCAGCCCGGTGTATTTGAAACTGCATGTTTACGCTACGTTAAAGTACATGTCCTTTTTATTGTCAATGAAAGTTCTTAAAGTTACAGTACACATATTGTAAGCGTATATGTGTTAGCGGTGTTCTAATATTAGCGCTTTTAGGCGCTTTAAATATTGCGCTAAATTTTGACTGCGCTGATTGAAGTTTTTCTGTATAGTTTTCTATCGCATTTATTTTGAGTGCGCCAAAATATAAATTTGCAAAGCTCTTAACATTTGATAATGCGCTAAAATTTGAGTCCACTGAAATAGTTATTTTACAGTATGTAATTGTTTCTGTTAAATGTACCTGAAATGTATGCCTCCAATCTCCACTCCCAGATTATGTTTCTTACAATCAGGTTGAAAGTGAGTGTAAGGAACGTCAATTGTACGTAGCGATTGTTGTAATACACGTGGTTTATAAATGTACCTACATTATTGACAAATCTTCAACTACTGCTCTTTCTACATATTCCATTTGCATTCTTACAAATATAACATTGCTGTCACCTTATCTGTAACGCAAACAAGGTCTGTCTTATGAGCATAAGGATCATGTGATAAGGCATTTAAGACACTTACAAAAACGTAAGTACTTATACCTATTCGCTCGAAATAAAGTCCTACGATAAATTTTATCATTGCGCATGCTTCCATAAAAACCTGCAACCGATGTACAGGAAGTGAATCTTGATAAACAGCAATTTGTTGTAATTATCAGTTAAAATATATTGTTGAGAAATATTTATACAAACTTATTATTACATTGGCTTTGCTGTATATGTGGTCCGATTTGTGAGGGGATTAAATCGCATGTGACGCTACTGAATCACTTCATAGCTGTAAATATTGTACATTTTATCATACATTGTATCTTGGCCATATGTAAGATGAGCTTCATGCTCAATATGTTATCAAGAATAAATAAAGCCTTTATCATTATAATTACAAGCTAACCGGTAATAAGATTTATATATATATTTTAAATGCCGCCGTGACTATTCTCCATAATTATGTTTGAAGATTTAATAGAAACTGTGGTTAGGTATACATGTAGCAAACACTAGTGAAAGCAAGTTTTTTTTTATAAAAGCACTGGACAAAGTCTTGAGTGTAATCAGCCCAATAGAACTCAAAATATAAGTAGTGCATTTCATAAACTCATTTTCTATTCATATAGTAACAGTGATAGAGACCTAACCCCCGGGCCTGGAAAGTTATCACAAGCAGGCACTTTCTTTGAGGAAGCACTCTAAAAAGGCAAGAGTGTAATCAGCCCAAGAGAAATCAAGATATTTTGTGCATTAGTGCATTAAACAGATTTTCTATTTATAGTGACCCATTGACCTTTGACCACTGAACCTGAAGAGTTATCCCAAGCAGACTCTTTCTTCCAAAATTTGAGTGTAATCAGTCCAACAGAATTCGAAATAAAGTGACCTTGATCTTTGATATCAAAGGCTGAAAAGCTATCCAAAAGCTTAAGCAAACATTTTATTACACTGGATAAAGTCCATGCATGCACACACACAAGGTTCTACACTTAAAGTTGATAAGTTGACTTTAATATTCATATGTTTTTTCTGTATGTTATTACCATCTCCATAACATATTGGATGAAGTTGCTAAGTGTTTAAATTGAATCAGTTGATGATTTTCTATATAAAGCAACAGTGACCTTGGCCTTGACCTTGGAACCCTGAAACATAATAATGTCCAAAGTATACTCATACTTGACCTTTGCATAAAGTTTGACCAAAATCCATGAACGAATGAAGTTGCTAAGTGTTTAAATTGATTCAGTTGTTGATTTTCTATATATAGCAACAGTGACCTTGGCTTGACCTTGGCCTTACCTTGGAACCCTGAAACACAAGGGTATACCCATATTTGACCAATGTTTAAAGTTTGACCAAAATCCGTGAAAGAATGAAGTTGCTTAGTGTTTAAATTGAATCAGTTGATGATTTTCTATATGTAGCAAGTGTGACCTTGACCTTAACCTTGGATACCTGAATTACAACGATTTATGAAGTATAAAGTTTGACCAAAAACTGTCAAAGAATGAAGTTGCTAAGTGTTTACATTGAATCGGACGGGACGCGACTGGACGGGATTATTTTCTATATATAGCAAATGTGACCTTGGCCTTGACCTTGGATCCCTGAAATACAAATATGTTCGAAGTATACGAAGCGACGAGACGCCGGACGCCGCACCAGGGCAAAAGCTCACTTGTCCTTGGCAGGTGAGCTAAAAACAGATAGAAGGACAGACAGACGTAAAATCTGATTACTAAAGATTTGCAGGGGTCCTAACAACAAATTGTGTAATTGAATTGGAGAATCCCCCTTTGGGATCCCACTCTTCCCCCTAGGGAGCCAGAGTATCATGAGAGAGACCCTCTGTTAAACGGCATTCAGTGTATCAGGTGATTTATGTCCTCGCAACAGCCAGGGTCATATGAGGACGGGTGTCACCTATAGAAGAAAACTGCAATTCGAAGGAAGTGCATGTGTTGACGGAAAACATACAGTTACTTTTAAGAATTTCCTATGTGCAAAGGGCTATAACTCCAGGAAAAATAGAACATGGACACTGGATTCTAACTCAAACTGTAATCCATTATACATGTATTCTTAGTTGCAAATAATATGGAAAACAGTTAATAGAGAACTTTCTATGTGCAAAAAGGCCATAACTCCTGTCAAAAATGTAATTTTAATACATGGTTCAAACTCTGTTATCTATTATGATAAAGCCACAAAGTTTCAAATTGATATGGCAAGCGGTAGCGAAATATGTCCAAAATAAAGTTTATTTAGATAATTTCCTATGTGCGAAGGACCAAAACTCCAGCAAAAAAAGGAATATTAACACGGGGTTTGAACTCCAACTGTAATCCATTATGACAAAGCCACATATTAGGTAATAAATTGATGTTGCAAGTGGTAGCGAAAAAAAAGTCCGGGAAAACCTTAATTATGAGATTTCTTATGTGCAAAGGGCCATAACTCCAGCAACAAATGAAATATTGACACAGGGTTTTGACTCTAACTGTAACCCATTATGATAAAGCCACATACTAAGTTGCAAGCGGTAACAAACAAAGTATGGCAAACAGTTAATTATGAGAACAATTCCAATGTGTGAAGGGCCATACATGTAACTCCAGCAAAAAAAATAAAATATTGTCACGTTGTTCGAACTTGATCTGTAATCTATTATGATTAAGCCACATACAAAGTTACAAATTGATATGGTAAATGGTGGTGGAAAAAGTCTGGAAAACTTAAATGTGACTGCTGCCGCCATCGACAACGTGTGATGACGGACAGACTGATCCTTAAGTGTTCGCCATGTTTCTCAGGCGGCACGACCAAGGAAAGGCAGAACAGTGAAGAATGTGTTGCAATGGGGGCAGAAGATCTATTTTGGTCTGTTCAATGTCAAGTTCCAAGTAGTAGACTTGGCCCCGTCCCTCTGCCCCCAGGGGTACCATACCCTCCATTCATACAAAACTGAGAACCCTTTGGCCAATGATGCTCCAGACAAAGTTTGGTCAAAATCCCTTCATCGGTACAAAAGGAGAAGGATATTTGATGTTTTCCTCTATTTCCCCTAATGGGCCCCACCCATCTGCCCTTAGAAGGAGGCCCACACACCTCAGTTTATACAAAATTGATTCTTTTGTCCCTAATCATGCTTCAGACTGCATTTGGTTAAAATCCCTTCACTTGTATAGCAGGAGAAAAAAAATCCTCTATTTCCCCTATTGGGCCCCGCCCCTCCGCCCCCAGAGGGGCCACACCCTCCGTTTATACAAACTTGAGTCTTCTTTGTCCAAAGATGCTCTAGGACAAATTTGGTCAAAATCCTTCAATTGGTTGAGAAGAA
>NW_018407791.1:16751-17431 GCF_002113885.1 Mizuhopecten yessoensis | reverse complement strand
AACGTTATTATATGGTAAATATTAGTATATGAAATGCTTCGTATGGTATAACATCATCCAATTCAGCGAATTAAAGTGCCATGTTAGCGTTATAGTTCTAGAGTATGTGTTGATAATATTCAGGGTATAATCTATTAGACAAAAACATTTTTCTTTTCCGACCCCCCACCACCACCACCACCACCACCAAAAAAAAAACAACCCCAGGCTTCAATATGTCTAGGTGCTAGTTAATATACCTTGCAATAATTTATAGTTCTGAATTAGTATACGTGTAGATTTTGTATCTCTTATTGAGTTTGATTTTGTAAATACTTTTAAGTTTTCTAATAGTACATGTTTAAACATTTTAAATGTAGATAGTTGTGTCTGTCTCTTGTTTTGATATTTTATTATATTTCTTGTTTTCCAGATAACCCATTTCATTGTATAGACAACAGTGTTTGTTATTGCTGTGTTTGTATCTGAACATTCTCCTAGCAATATTATTTCTTTGTTCAAAGTAATCAATAGTCCAAGTATTTTATTTATAACATTATTTTGTATGAGTTCTACCACTTGAGTAACAAAGTTACAATGCAAAAATAAGTGGCTCAATGTTTCTAATTTAATATTACACATATGACATGTACCGTTGGATCGATTCATAACATGGAGTTTATATTCAGTTATTATTCAGT
>NW_018407791.1:8198-9644 GCF_002113885.1 Mizuhopecten yessoensis | reverse complement strand
GCGCCTATGTATAATCTTCGGCACGATGTTAACACAAGTTAAGGTTTACTGTTGATGCCGATATGTACAAATGTATGTAAACTGTAAAACGAAAGTAGGTCTGCGCGATCGCAAACATTTAATGCTGATATTTTCGCATAAATGTCAGTTAGTACTTGATGTGATAGCAATGGATTAAACGAGTGTTACCTTGTGTTGTATTCTAGCACGTCAGTGTCTCAATACATACGGTATTAATCTGTTAATGTGTTTATTATTACTGTCCTGATTAGCCTATGTTGTGAGGTATTTCCGGGTCACGTTCTCGTATCAAGTGCGCTTCCGGTTACATCATAAAATGCAAAATATTGGATATTTATCAATTAAAGATAGTTTAAAGAATAAACGAGTTAATAAAAACAATATCAATACATTGTAAATATTATGTTCTTGAATGTTTGCGAAGCAGACGACGTTTGATCATAATCTCGAAACTATATTATTTTTTCAAAACAAATGTGTTTTAACATTTGAAAGAAAAAAGTTTGAAGGGAAAAAATCAATTTGTTCTTTTATGAATTAATGAAAGGGATACAAAAAAGAAATACAGTGAATAATTGATAGTAAATTTATCAAAAACATCATCCTTAGAGAGTATGTTCTGGGCATGATCGTTTAGAAGCTTTGCAATACGTCAAACTCTTTCAAACGCGCATCAGCTCGAGATTAGGCCCCTGTTTACAAAATGGCGACTGGAAGTAGCAAGGCGGATTAAATTGGAACTTCAATTGTGAATATTTCGGCAAGTAAACATTGTTCACAAAGCCCATGTGGTCTGTTCATCTAATTTAGTCAAGATGTACTCAGACCAGTCGTTGTTAAGTCGCTAGGGTCATTAACAAAAAATTAGTATCATTATATAAACTTATTGTAATTATTATAACAGAGCTCTGCAAGCTAGCAGGAGTAAAGAAGACCCGAACCACTCCTTATCATCCTATGGGAAACGGTTCAGCTGAACCTTTCAATAGAACCCTCCTTGGCATGTAAGCAACACTGGAGGATGAGAAAAAGGCTGATTGGAAGTC
This sequence comes from Mizuhopecten yessoensis, assembly GCF_002113885.1. NCBI lineage: Eukaryota > Metazoa > Mollusca > Bivalvia > Pectinida > Pectinidae > Mizuhopecten > Mizuhopecten yessoensis. Next base: position 8,577 of record NW_018407791.1, on the reverse strand, counting down.
TTACTTAGCACCACTAGTCCAGGCATATAACGCCACCGCTTATTCACCCCACTATCTCATGTTCGGTTGGCACCCTCGGTTATCGGTTGATACCTTCTTTGGTACTGATCCTGGTCAAGAAGGAGCAGAGGACAGCTCCTCCTATGTCAGCAAATTGCGAAGTAGGATGGAGTTTGCTTATAAAGCAGCCCCGTCTGAGGCGTCCAAACAAGCTGCCCAAAACAAATGCCGGTATGATCAGTCTGTACGTGAGTCGAGGCTTGAGGTCGGCGATAGAGTCCTAACAAGGAAGGTAGGCCTCAAAGGGAGACAGAAACAGGCTGATAGATGGGATCGGGAGCCCTATTTGGTTTCTAGAATACCAAATAGTGATATTCCG
>NW_018407791.1:6568-8017 GCF_002113885.1 Mizuhopecten yessoensis | reverse complement strand
ATAAATTTTGATGAATCTGGATTTGAGACAATACCGGTCATCAGTTATTACGAGTTCAATAGATCGCCCAGTATCGTGGACCTGTCCGTATCTGGTCTAGTTCAGGATTCTGAGCTGTGCTATAGTGATCACACTGGTATTGAACCCAGTATTTATGAGGTAAGCACCATTGACCCTGTTACACCACAGGTCAGACGCTCTAATCGAGAACGTTTCCCTCCTGATCACTACGGGAACTGGGTATTTCCTTTACAAGCTGTATGTGGCAGTGATATTCACAACGAAATATTCATGTAACAGGTTGGTTTCTGAACCATCTAAAAGTACTTGCCTTGTTTTTAATATATATAAACCTGTTTTATCTTAAATATGTACTTACTGGGTCCCCAACCTCTCCATTGTTAGATTCCCAGGAAGTATGATTTGTATGTATTTTACCAACTCGTTGCCTATATTTTAAATCCAGCAGTGTTTCCTGGTGGGTAATGACAGTTTTACAACTGCCAAAGAGTTATATCCCTTTGATTACCTGTTGATTATTATTATCACTTGTGTTTTACCATATTGTTATAGATAGTAGTCTGATCCTGAGTATCAGTACTGTCGCTCGTAGCCGCGGGATGATCGCGGAAGAAACGCCGGTTATATCAAGGTAGATCCGCCGGCTTTACATTGAAAAGCCGTCCACGACTATTCCGCGTTCATGGGTGATGGGGATTAAGTCTGGACAGAGAAAATACAGGATATTACTAGTTCAAGTTTTATTCAAACTTTGGGCCATGTTTGTGTCTGCTGTGGCCGCTGTTCCTGTCTACGGTACTACAGATGCACAGTAACAATCAGCACACCGAACAGAAAGCGCTACTTGAATTTCCCAAACGGAAAAGAAATGCCAGCACATACTAGGGGGGAAAACCCGTCTTGTAGCGGATATTTAAAAAGAAACGAGTTCCATGAGATCTATTTAAAATTACCCATGTATGCTTAATATGAAGTAGCACTGCCTTGTAACGTGATAAACATTGGGGCAACATTTACGATGTGCAAGTGTCGGTTAATTTGACTAGATTACACGATTTCCCCTTTAAACAATCTAGATTATAATTGAAAAGGACCGGTACGTTAATTAACACATCATTATAAGTGTCTCCGTTTAGTATACATTGTATCAAATGTTATCACAGTTTACTGATCAACATAAGTTTATTGAAAAATCTACCGAGGCGGACAAGCCGACTGTCCCTGCACTGTGAAATCACCAAAAGTTATTGGTTGGTCTGAAACGTCAATCACACATCAGCACAGTAATGGGCGGAGCTTACGCAATACACCGCATCATGCGACTGATTAGATGGTGTGTATCGTCGAGGTGCCGCCCACTCTGTTCCCCAAATTTTCGTGGTTTTTTTTGTGTTTGTAGAAATGAAAAATAAAAAAGGCGGTTGTATT
>NW_018407791.1:964-4637 GCF_002113885.1 Mizuhopecten yessoensis | reverse complement strand
AATTTCAATCTTGTTTTATATCGAGTCACTTAATTTTTAGCTCACAAATGGTCCGAATGACCATGTTGAGTTTATGTCATACCTTGGCATCCGTCTAAAAGTTTATTGCCTGGAAATGGTTGAGATTCCCACCATATAACCACAAATACAATTGCTGAGTATGAAGAGAAGAATGCACATTTGCCTCCAGGATGGCCTTGGGGACTTAACCCCTTGGTCATAACTTTGAAATGGTTAAGATCCCCACCCCAAAACTATATACTGGTATTCAATTGTTGGGCATAAAGAGACAAATGCAGTCACAATATTAGAATAGACCCTAGGGTTTGCCCCACCCTTGCAGACTTAACCCCTGGGTCATAACTTTGAAACGGTTGTAATCCCAACCCAAAAACTATATACCCGGTATAAAAATGCTTGGCAAAAAGAGACAAATGTAGTCATGATATTAGAATTGATTCTGGGGTCTGGCCACAACCCTAGGGACCTAGCTTGGAAACAGTTGAGATCCCCACCCCATAACCATACATGAAATTGCTGGGCATGAAAAATCTAATACAGATATATATGCTACAAGGATTGGCCTTGGGGTCTGGCATATTCCCTTGGATCTCATTTGGAGAATATTCTGCCATGATTGCTTAGATATCCAGGTGAGCGATACAGGCCCTATGGGCCTCTTGTTTATTATTCTGTTTGTTCATACTTGAATTGTCTAGGCAATACAATTGTTGAACCAAAGTTAAGTCACAATGTCACAAAGATTTTTTTCATATTCCAAAAGAACATACAAGAAATATCATAAATTAACAAGGGCTGGGCTACGTAAGCTGCCGAGTTGGTTCCCATCCAGACATCCAGACCCATGGAGTTAGTCTGCATAGACTTTCTGGGAGTGGACAAGTCAAAAGGGGGTTATGAGGATGTGTTGGTCATCACTGATCACTTTACGAGGTATGCACAGGCTGTGCCCTGTCGTAATCAGAAGGCACAGACTACAGCTAAGGCACTGTATGGGCATTATATTGTTCATTACAGCTTCCCTGAGCAGTTGCATAGTGATCAGGGTCGTAACTTTGAATCCAAAATTATAACAGAGCTCTGCAAGCTAGCAGGAGTAAAGAAGACCCAAACCACTCCTTATCATCCTATGGGGAAACGGTTCAGCTGAACCTTTCAATAGAACCCTCCTTGGTATGTTAGCAACACTGGAGGATGAGAAAAAGGCTGATTGGAAGTCTTACTTAGCACCACTAGTCCAGGCATATAACGCCACCGCTTATTCACCCCACTATCTCATGTTCGGTTGGCACCCTCGGTTATCGGTTGATACCTTCTTTGGTACTGATCCTGGTCAAGAAGGAGCAGAGGACAGCTCCTCCTACGTCAGCAAATTGTGAAGTAGGATGGAGTTTGCTTATAAAAGCAGCCCCGTCTGAGGCGTCCAAACAAGCTGCCCAAAACAAATGCCGGTATGATCAGTCTGTACGTGAGTCGAGGCTTGAGGTCGGCGATAGAGTCCTAACAAGGAAGGTAGGCCTCAAAGGGAGACAGAAACTGGCTGATAGATGGGATCGGGAACCCTATTTGGTTTCTAGAATACCAAATAGTGATATTCCAGTGTACGAGATAAAGCGTGAATCTGGTAAGGGACCTGTAAGGACCCTACACAGAAACATGCTGCTCCCGTTTAACACAATCCCTGTGAAATATCCCTCTTAGCTGCAAAACCGCAAGGGAAACAGTATAAAGTCAGCTCCACCTCCTCATAAGGAACCACGATCAGCATCTTCATCTTCTGACACTGAAACATAGTCTGAAGATGAGATGGTTATACCTCCAAGGCAACGAAGGCATCACCAGCACTAAAGGAAAACCCACCAGTTACACAATGTGGGTTAGCACTGTCTGGTTCAGAGTCAATACCTATAAAGTTTGATGAATTTGGATTTGAGACAATACCGGTCATCAGTGATTACGAGTTTAATAGATCGCCCAGTATCGTGGACCTGTCCGTATCTGGTCTAGTTCAGGATTCTGAGCTGTGCTATAGTGATCACACTGGTATTGAACCCAGTATTTATGAGGTAAGCACCATTGACCCTGTTACCCCACAGGTCAGACGCTCTAATCGAGAACGTAACCCTCCTGATCACTACGGGAACTGGGTATTTTCTTTACAAGCTGTAAGTGGCAGTGATATTCACAACAAAATATTCATGTAACAGGTTGGTTTCTGAACCATCTAAAAGTACTTGTCTTGTTTTTAATATATATAAACCTGTTTTATCTTAAATATGTACTTACTGGGTCCCCAACCTCTCCATTGTTAGATTCCCAGGAAGTATAATTTGTATGTATTTTACCAACTCGTTGCCTATATTTTAAATCCAGCAGTGTTTCCTGGTGGGTAATGACAGTTTTACAACTGCCAAAGAGTTATATCCCTTTGATAACCTGTTGATTATTATTACCACTTGTGTTTTACCATATTGTTATAGATAGTAGTCTGATCCCGAGTATCAGTACTGTGAAAGTGTACTCTAATCTATAAGTTGGGATTCATATCATGTACTTGTAAAAGTGCTTTTGTAAATACTGATTATAATATTTCCCCAACTGGCTATTAACACCACAACATGCAATAGAGGGGGTTTGGGACATAGGACGTCCACAGTTATGTCCATTCCTCTATACGTAACCTATCATTTGTAAAAATGTTTTTATATAAGTTATGTTCCCAGTTGTTCCTTGGTACATACATCCCAAGCCAACTAGCTCTGCTCTAATCTATGTAAATTGCAACTAGATGATCTTTGGGTATCTGAGTTGAACGCATAATGTTGCATAGTTCATCCAAAACTACAGTGTATTTTATGCTGGGATAGTGGTGTTATTTCAAACTTGAATATTACAAATACATTTTATTTATTTAATTGTTTTGGGGTATACCCAGTACTGGAAATGCCTGGAGTCATTTCACTTGGCGGGGGAGTATGTAGACTGGGTGTATATTTATATCTGGGGTCACCCAATACATAGGCTTAGCCATATTTATGTGAGTACGTTTATGTCACACCTGAGTGAAAGAACGCATACCTGGGGTTGTGCATGCAGCTCGGTCTATATGAACGACGCATGCGCAACCACTTTTCCTCACACCGCACAAACCCTTGTCCAGTCACTCAGAGCTGAACAGCAGATCCTTACACATGCTATACCTGCAGCGATGATCTGTTGTAACTAAAACACGATGAAGTGTTGTAACTGAAACACGCCCAGAGCCTTACAATGGCGCCCACGTAGGGACAGAAGAGAGAGTCTGTATAATATATATATATTAACTTATTAAACTCATAATGAACAAATGCTTACCATCTTTGTACATTATTAGAGACCAGCAATAGTAGTGACTATTTATATTTATTTTACAGACTCTCTCTTCCGAGAAACATGAATAAACTATTCAAGAACTATGCAGGACTTGTGTTGTAACTGAAACACGCCCAGAGCCTTACAATGGCGCCCACGTAGGGACAGAAGAGAGAGTCTGTATGGCCGGTACGCCACTGTGTGATGCATCCAAAATTAGGATGGCACATTATAGCGAGTGAGCGAAAACAGCGGTAGAACCTAGGAAGCATTATTTCTGGTAGAGGTATTTCGTCTGCTA
>NW_018407791.1:0-583 GCF_002113885.1 Mizuhopecten yessoensis | reverse complement strand
TCACCATTTTCATCTGTATCCATTTGCATTCATCATTCACCAACCATCATTCCCTTCACCAATACCAATATGAGGTAAGTATTGCACTATGTTGTGAGCAAGGTTGTGTGTTTTCCCCTAATATATCATACATGTAGGACAAGCTTTTGTATTGAGGAACTTAAACCTGGTACTGACATTTGTTATACATTTGTACAATTGAAATATTTAACATCTATCAAGGATAACTTGGTATGAGTAGAAATAAACTTTCTAAATTTGTGGAGAAACCTATAGTAATCCCAGAAGGTGGGAAGTTAATGAGAAAACCAATGTTATTGACTTGGAGGAAGGGATTTTCACTAAGACCCCATCATGATTTACTCCAGCAGTTTAGCTACAGTGTAGAATTCTGTTGTAGAGCTGGTGGGACATTCATTTTTGGATTAAACTGTTAACATAGAAATTTGGATAAACCTATTAGTAGGTATAGATCAATCATGTTGTATGTTTGGCTTGGTACATGCAATATTACTACCAAGAGGGGAAAATTCATTCATTTTTGCTTTAAACTGTTAACATAGAAATTTGGATAAACCTATTA
>NW_018407790.1:4947-5727 GCF_002113885.1 Mizuhopecten yessoensis | reverse complement strand
TGATAATGCGGTCTGTTATGTTTCTGATAAGGCGGTCTGTTATGTCTCTGATTAGGCGGTCTGTTATGTTTCTGATCAGGAGGCCTGTAATGTTTATGATAAGGAGGTCTGTTATGTTTCTGATAAGGAAGTTTGTTATGTTTCTGATAAGAAAGTCAGTTATATTTCTGATCAGGAAGTCTGTTATGTTTCTGATAAGGAGGTCTGTTATGTTTCTGATAAGGAGGTCTGTTATGTTTCTGATAAGGAGATCTGTTATGTTTCTGATAAGGAGGTCAGTTATATTTCTGATAGGGAAGTCTGTTATGTTTCTGATAAGGAGTTCTGTTATGTTTCTGATANAGGAAGTTTATTATGTTTCTGATAAGAAAGTCTGTTATATTTCTGATCAGGAAGTCTGTTATTGTTGCTGATAAGGAGGTCTGTTATGTTTCTGATCAGGAGGTCTGTTATGTTTCTGATAAGGAGATCTGTTATGTTTCTGATAAGGAGGTCATTTATATTTCTGATAGGGAAGTCTGTTATGTTTCTAATAAAGAGTTCTGTTATGTTTCTGATAAGCAGTTCTGTTATGTTTCTGATAGGGAAGTCTGTTATGTTTCTGATAGGGAAATCTGTTATGTTTCTGATAAGGAGGTCTTTTATGTTTCTGATAGGGAAGTCTGTTATGTTTCTGGTAAGGCGGTCTGTTATGTTACTGACAAAGAGGTCTGTAATGTTCCCGATAATGAAGTCTGTTATCTTTCTGATAAGGAAGTATGTTATGTTTCTGATAAGGCG
>NW_018407790.1:4549-4934 GCF_002113885.1 Mizuhopecten yessoensis | reverse complement strand
GTCTGTTATGTTTCTGATCAGGCGCTATGGTATGTTTCTGATAAAGAGGTATGTTATGTTTCTGATAAGGAGGCCTGTTATGTTTCTGATAAGGCGGTCTGTTATGTTTCTGATAAGGCGGTCTGTTATATTTCTTATCAGGCGGCCTGTTATGTTTCTGATCAGGAGGCCGGTTATATTTCTGATAAGGAAGTCTGTTATATTTCTGATCAGGAAGTCTGTTATGTTTCTGATAAGGAGGTCTGTTATATTTCTGATAAGGAGATCTGTTATGTTTCTGATAAGGAGGTCAGTTTTATTTCTGATAGGGAAGTCTGTTATGTTTCTGATAAGGCGTTCTGTTATGTTTCTGATAGGGAAGTCTGTTATGTTTCTGATCAGGATG
>NW_018407790.1:0-582 GCF_002113885.1 Mizuhopecten yessoensis | reverse complement strand
TGTTATGTTTCTGATAAGGAGTTCTGTTATGTTTCTGATAGGGAAATCTGTTATGTTTCTGATAGGGAAGTCTGTTATGTTTCTGAAAAGGAGGTCTGTTATGTTTCTGATAGGGAAGTCTGTTTTGTTTCTGGTAAGGCGGTCTGTTATGTTACTGATAAAGAGGTCTGTAATGTTCCCGATAATGAAGTCTGTTACCTTTCTGATAAGGAAGTCTGTTATGTTTCTGATAAGGCGGTCTGTTATGTTTATGATAAGGAGGTCTGTTATGTTTCTGATCAGGCGGTATGGTATGTTTCTGATAAAGAGGTATGTTATGTTTCTGATAAGGAGGCCTGCTATGTTTCTGATAAGGCGGTCTGTTATATTTCTGATAAGGCGATCTGTTATATTTCTGACAAGGAGGTCTGTTATATTTCTGATAAGGCGGTCTGTTTTATTTCTGATAAGGTGGTCTGTTATATTTCTGATAAGGCGGTCCGTTATATTTTTGATAAGTTGGTCTGTTATCTTTCTGATAAGGAGGTTTGTTATATTTCTGATAAGGAGGTCTGTTATATTTCTGATAAGACGGTCTGTTAT
>NW_018407789.1:4440-5114 GCF_002113885.1 Mizuhopecten yessoensis | reverse complement strand
AACATCCTTCATATGTAACACACACTTTCATCATCTTTACAAGCATTTTTTTGTCCTCAACCGATAATGTCACAATGAATACATATCACAATGTTAATAAGTCTCTAACGAAATCAATGTGTTTTGCTATCTACATGGAAAAATTGAAATCAGTTTTTTTTGTATTGGAATTCGAATATCCGATCGTTTATGTACAACACTCGCCCATTGGCATATAATAAAGATAATAGGCTCACTTTGATGAAATGAATATGATATTTAACATTTCACTAGTAAAAGTCCTTCGAAAAATGTCTTTGGTCAATCATCTTCTAAAACCACACACAGAGAGAAAAAACTCACATAGGACCAGTCTGCGACAATCAGAGCAGCACATTATCTCTATCGAAACAGACACCAGTTCTTGGGTCTAAGAACCATGTTGGAGTCCTTAACCTACAATGGAAGTATAATTAAAAAAATTATGAAAGGTATTTTCACAATTATAAGTGGAAAAAAACTACAGCATTTTGACATTTGCAGTGTTTTTTTGTGATTATACGACACAGAGCGGAGCCAGGAAACATATATCTGCGCTAGTTTAATCATGACATACCGATATGAGTTTCACAATAAACTATCATTATTCCCATTCTAAAACATTTCAACTAAAACTGCCTTTTCGTTAAAAAAAA
>NW_018407789.1:2418-3430 GCF_002113885.1 Mizuhopecten yessoensis | reverse complement strand
AAAGTTGTAGAGAACCTAAGTGAACGAAACCCATGGAACAATGAGAAAATGTCTAAGGAGAGTTATGTCATAGACGGATGGCTATATAGCAAAACCTATTTATAGGAATTATTGCTAACATAAAGCGGACAAAATAGAAATAAACGTGGAAGGGGAGAGAGATAGGTTCCAGACACAAACAGAGAAACTGCAGCATTACGTACCTATAAACATCACATTCCTGTTGGAGTCCAGAATGTTCACGAGCTTGGAAGGGTCCATTCCATGTCGTGACATTGCATCAGCTATATCCAAGAATCCAGTATCAGCCTTCGTTTTGAGGAGGCGAATGAAGATCTTTGTAATGCGAGATCTAAAGGTGAGGTGACGGTGCTCTTCCATCTCCTGCTCAACTATCGCAACCGGACAGTCCAGTTCGGCAAAGAACGTCTGATATGTACTGCCGATACATCTAGAGACTCTACCAATCTCTTTGAACGACAGTTTTCTGTCCGGCAATTCCTTTGTCTTGCCTGCAAATGTTATAGCTTCATTACCTCAATGTACATATTTTATTTTCTAATCGTATACTGTGCAGTGCACAAGACCTGTAGTACAGTATTCGTGGAATATAATTATAACAGAACAATGGAGCCCATGCTTGTCTTACGGTAGTTAGTTATCCCGTCACATGTGATTTACAAATGCGTTATTTGATATATAATGATTTAAACACAACAATTTAACAAATTGTATGTTCAGTCTGATCTGTCAGCATTGTTTAACTGTGTATGTAAAACAACTTATATAGCCCGTTCTAATAGGTAGTTCTATACTTTCTAGTAACATGTTATTTATTTCCTAATGTGTAGATTCTACTTTAATGCCATGATTGGATAGGGTAGTATAGTTCTAACTGTTAGTAGGTTGATTTAACTTGTTCTGCGAAAAACTCGAACCGGTACTTATCCACAACACTGTATTTTAAAGTAACATTTTTTTTCAAATTTGTAAAATATCGCTGTTGAAGGAC
>NW_018407789.1:0-582 GCF_002113885.1 Mizuhopecten yessoensis | reverse complement strand
CTTTCCTGTTTTTCTTTCTGCATAGAAGACCACACTTTGAGAAATGAACTACAAATAAGTTTGAATATTTATGTGAGATAACAACGGACATTGTGCGGCTGGATGACTATCATCTTATTTTATTTTGAAAGCGAATTCGATACGTCACATATGACCTATAGCATTGCTGGTTTCGATTATGTTTTAAGGATAGCATATTGTTTCCTGATTGTAATATTATGTAAAACCTTTTTTCATGTTTAAAAAGTTAAACGCGTCTAAATGTTCCTATGGAAACACATAAAGTCCTTTTTAAATGTTTATTTGTGTCCGTTATGTTTTTCTTTTGTGTGTCTTTACTCTGTGTTCAGTTCTTTATTTCATGTCTTGTGTCAGACATCACGCCGGGCAAATACTGTTACTGCTGTGTAGTTTCCGTCAGTCAATTTTTACTGACCTCTGTAACTCCATACATTGTTGTATTCATTGTAATTTCTTAAACAGTTGTGGAGGGAATTAGGATATCATCTGCCAATTGCCAGGGCCTTGGTGACAAGGTTAAGCGCAAAGATGTTTTTACTTATTTAAGAGATAGGCAATACA
>NW_018407788.1:8108-8959 GCF_002113885.1 Mizuhopecten yessoensis | reverse complement strand
TGTAAATCCCATGTTAACATAAAGAAAGGTAATATTCCGAGAGACCTTCATCCCATTTTAACTTAAAGAAAGGTAATATTCCGAGAGGCATACATCCCGTGTTTACATAAAGAAAGGTAATATTCCAAGAGGTGTACATCCCATGTTAACCTAAAGAAAGTTAATATTCCGAGAGGTGTACATCCAATGTCAACCTAAAGAAAGTTAATATTCCGAGAGGTGTACATCACATGTTAATATAAAGAAAGGTAATATTCCGAGAGGTGTACATCCCATGTTAACCTAAAGAAAGTTAATATTCCGAGAGGTGTACATCACATGTTAATATAAAGAAAGGTAATATTCCGAGAGGAGTATATCCTATGTTAATATAAAGAAAGGTAATATTCCGAGAGGTGTACATCCCATGTTAATATAAAGAAAGGTAATATTCCGAGAGGCATACATCACATGTTAACATAAAGAAAGTCTGAAAGGTAATATTCCGAGAGGTGTACATCCCATGTTAATATAAAGAAAGGTAATATCCCGAGAGGCATACATCACATGTTAACATAAAGAAAGTCTGAAAGGTAATATTCCGAGAGGAGTACATCCCATGTTAATATAAAGAAAGGTAATATNGTAATATTCCGAGAGGAGTACATCCCATGTTAATATAAAGAAAGGTAATATTTCGAGAGGTGTACATCCCATGTTAACTTAAAGAAAGGTAATATTCTGAGAGGAATACATCCCATGCTAATCTAAAGAAAGGTAATATTCCGAGAGGTATACATCCCATGCTAACCTACAGAAAGGTAATATTCTGAGAGGCATACATCCTATGTTCACATAAAGAAAAATTATAC
>NW_018407788.1:0-582 GCF_002113885.1 Mizuhopecten yessoensis | reverse complement strand
AAGGTAATATTCCGAGAGGTGTCCATCCCATGTTAACCTAAAGAAGGTTAATATTCCGAAAGGTGTGCATCCAATGTCAACCTAAAGAAAGTTAATATTCCGAGAGGTGTACATCCAATGTTAAAATAAAGAAAGGTAATATTCCGAGAGACATACATCCCATGTTAACCTAAAGAAAGGTAATATTCCAAGAGGTGTACATCCCATGTTAACATAAAGAAAAGAAATATTCCGAGAGACATACATCCCATGTTAGCCTAAAGAAAGGTAATATTCCGAGAGACATACATCCCATGTTAACATAAGGAAAAGAAATATTCCGAGAGACATACATCCCATGTTAACCTAAAGAAAGGTAATATTCCGAGAGGTGTACATCCCATGTTAATATAAAGAAAGGCAATATCCCGAGAGAGGTATACATCACATGTTAACATAAAGAAAGTCTGAAAGGTAATATTCCGAGAGGAGTACATCCCATGTTAATATAAAGAAAGGTAATATTCTGATAGGAATACATCCCATGCTAACCTACAAAAAGGTAATATTCTGATAGGCATACATTCCATGTTAACCTAAAGA
>NW_018407787.1:2084-2639 GCF_002113885.1 Mizuhopecten yessoensis | reverse complement strand
CCCCCCCCCCCCCCATACCTTATGAGAGAGAAATAATAAAATGAAAACAACAAAACTCAACAACTGTGTTCTGAGTGTTAAAATTGAGCAGGGCTAGTCCGGGATGCGAACCTTGACTAAGATTATTATACTATCAGTCTAACCCAATCTAATTAAAATTATATCTTCACATCGCTCCCGTTTACTGATATGTCGCGTTGAAGATCTAACAACATCCCGTAGAGGGTCATGTTCAGGCGACCTTTGCATTAACCAATCAGATGAGAGCTTACGCATTTCTGTAAGTGATGATGTAATGATTTCGGAACACACTTGCTATGATAAAAGACCGAGAGGTGTCAAATGAGCATCGAAAATGGCGGCGCCCATGACACCACGCCGTGTTGATCTACAAGACAACGTTTGTACAATTTATGGATTTTGCTTTGAAATAAGAGAGACTTCCTCTTCTGGTGATGTTGTCATTAAAAAGTTTAACAACCTGAAACTAAAATTAACCTATGACAGGCTTCGCAATATTCAAACTATCACTGGACCAGACTTTTGGACTACGAG
>NW_018407787.1:0-582 GCF_002113885.1 Mizuhopecten yessoensis | reverse complement strand
GGAGAAGGCGGTAGGGTAGACGTCGGGGGTACATACATGTACATTTTNTGAGTGCATTAGGAGAAGGCGGTAGGGTAGACGTCGGGGGTACATACATGTACATTGTCTCAGTAGAAGTAAATGAGTGCATTAGGAGAAGGCGGTAGGGTAGACGTCGGGGGTACATACATGTACATTGTCTCAGTAGAAGTAAATGAGTGCATTAGGAGAAGGCGGTAGGGTAGACGTCGGGGGTACATACATGTACATTGTCTCAGTAGAAGTAAATGAGTGCATTAGGAGAAGGCGGTAGGGTAGACGTCGGGGGTACATACATGTACATTGTCTCAGTAGAAGTAAATGAGTGCATTAGGAGAAGGCGGTAAGGTAGACGTAGGGGGGAACATACATGTACATTGCCTCAGTAGAAGTAAATGAGTGCATTAGGAGAAGGCGGTAAGGTAGACGTCGGGGGTACATACATGTACATTGTCTCAGTAGAAGTAGATGAGTGCATTAGGAGAAGGCGGTAGGGTAGACGTCGGGGGTACATACAGTTACATTGTCTCAGTAGAAGTAAATGAGTGCATTAGGAGAAGGCGG
>NW_018407786.1:18623-19604 GCF_002113885.1 Mizuhopecten yessoensis | reverse complement strand
TTACATGGGGATAGAGGTATCAAACCTTAATAGGGGAAATATATGTAAATCTTTGAAGTCCTTCTCTATCTGTTCGAAGCACACCAAAATATCTATGTCTTCAGCATACACACACGCAAGCACGCGTAAACTACACACATGGAGGTACGTCCTTAAATGACCTTAGCTGTTAATAGGACGTTAAACAAAATTAAATAAACCAAACCAATCTGTACGAATCAGCAGATCTTAACGAGCAACGTCCTTTGGCGGAGAGGAATTTATGCAGTACAATCGCAGTGGCAACGCGGCTAGTTGTGACAGGGGATTTAGCGGCAGATGGGCGTGGCACGATAGCGGGAAACGATGTCAACCATTAAATCACTCTCCTCAATTATGAATGAAAGGATTTTAACAAAATTTGAATGGGAGTTTCCTTTCGCCAAAGGAACTCAAAAGTTTAGGCCCCCTGGACGCATAGGCGCAGAACAAAACAGGAAGGAATAGAAGTAAATTTTTAAAATTAATTTCGCATAGATTAAAGGATTACCCAAATCTGATCTGACTCATTCTTGGACCAGAAGACGGGGCCCTTTATCGGAAATAGAAGTAAGAAATTAATTTAGTTTTACCTACGATGCAAAAGAGGTTATGTTACTCAAATTTTATCTGAAGCATCCTTGGACCAAGAGGACTTGATAAGGTAAAAACGGAAGGTTTCCACTTCTATTTGGCAGAGGGGGCGGGACCAACTTGGGGAAATTGGTAACTCTTTTAAATCGTATTCCTTCCATTGGAAAAAAAGGTTTTTCATCTAATTTAGTCGCATTGTATTTGAGTGAGTTAGCACTGTTAAGTCGGCATCAGATCCGCACTATCGCAAAGAGGCAAATACATCAACATAACTTTGTTGTCAAAGAACTTACTTTATCGAAAACTGAACCTATACACAAAAACCGTGCAAGTTCGGGAATAAAATAGGCCTGCTGTATTCCATTGCAA
>NW_018407786.1:1121-17447 GCF_002113885.1 Mizuhopecten yessoensis | reverse complement strand
ATCAAGTGTTGAATCTATGATACTTACCAATACGATAATCAATATTAGATGGCACTTACACGTATCTCCAGCTGAAAGGAGATAATGTCTGTAGAAATATAACGAGTCTTAAATATCTTTTTGAAACAGTAAATATCTCTAAAATTCTAGATTACCTCAGGACTGCTGGTCTGTGCCAAAATATATAACTAACAATATCATCTTTATATTTACATTTATTTTTTACTTGTATTATCAGTATTAATATAACGGCTATACATAAACGACTGTTTCATTAATTATCAATTAATTATGGGTGATATATATACATGAATCTGAAGCTACATGCAATTTTCCTGGAACAGACGATGTTTAAATTTCTTAATATTACATTGGTAAGTGAGATAATAAAAAGGCCAAGATTGTTTTGAACACAAACAGGAATTGAGAGGTTAATTTGCAAGCTTTCGAAAACGCCTGTTTTCTTTGACGTTTTCGAAAGCTCGTTTTCAATTTCTTTGTGTTCGAAACAAACTTAGCCTTTGTTATTCCTACCATACCGATGAATCCAATTCCAAACTGAGATTATATACATAATTTTTTTTGAAATGCAAGGTTATGAGCAATTAAAATTTACTACCTTTTTTTGGTATTATGTTATATTAAATATAAACACATGTACTTATATAGAGTGTGCGAGCGTAACCCACTACACGACCTACGAGACAGCTAGAAACCATTGTTTATCCGAAGGCAAAGGACTGCTTCAGTATGGACATAAAACCCCAGCACTCCGTAATATCACACACGGTAAGATATGTAAGGATAGTAAATAGAGCTATTTCAGTGGTTTCGTCGCTCTCCCTCATAATTTTTTAATTTAAATTTATAAACGTCTTTTCTAAAACAACTTTTCATGATTTGATCCTACCTTAAACTTTGTAGAATAATAATAATAATAATAATAATAATAATAATAATTCAAGGTTCTTAGATACGGCTTAATCACAACCTAGTTCGTAGATCGTCTTAATGCTGTTGTTTAATATTCTGTAATAATTTATTGAAATAACAGGGAGGTGTACGACGTGCCCCGGTGACTTAGTGGCTGACCTACATAAAAGATACCTAGACGCCGACTGCACGACAGACTACACAAAGTATGTACAATTTTCTTTTCTTTTTAATATACAAAAGCGCCCAGTTACTTCGGCCTTATAATATCAATCGATGTTAACCGATGTTTTTTTACGTATATAAGTGGTCAATATTATCGTCGTTACCGCAGTATTATCTCCTGTTACGTATATTTAAATTGATACAACGTGTATGACAACTGTTCAATCGAAAGCAGTCATTGTCACTCTTTCAATCATTACCATATAATTATATAAAAGTTGAAAAGTGAACNTGGCTGACCTACATAAAAGATACCTAGACGCCGACTGCACGACAGGCTACAAAAAGTATGTACAATTTTCTTTTCTTTTTAATATAAAAACGCGCCGAGTTACTTCGGCCTTATGATATCAATCGATGTTAACCGATGTTTCTTAACGTATATAAGTGGTCAATATTATCGTCGTTACCGCAGTATAATCTCCTGTTACGTATATTTAAATTGATACTACGTGTATGACAACTGTTCAATCGAAAGCAGTCATTGTCACTCTTTCAATCATTACCATATAATTATAAATAAGTTGAAAAGTGAGATCTGATAAAGAAGAATCTGAAAGGATTTCGTCAAACCTTTACTCACCTATTCATGTGTCTGCTGTATCCGACTGCATGATCAAATGAACCGACTAATGAACCCCCTCCCCCCATGTGGAATTTAAAATTGAATGTTTTTCTGAGCATCAAAACCAACATCCAAAGTGCCACCCCTTCGTGTTGCCCCCCCCCCCATCCCATCGAAACCCTTAGGACATTATTATTTTGCTTTTTTTTCTCTGCCCTTATTTTGCCAGTTTTTCTATAGATAACTCTGTTGAGCACGTTGTCAGAATAATATGACCGAATTTAGTTTCGTACTATTTTGTCTAGTTTATGAACCTTCAATGAGATGGCACTGAGCGACTCTGAATTGGCGTCCTTTGTAGACAAAGCAAATATCCGAAAAAGTGTTAAAAAACCCTTTGATACATCTTTAACAAAATTAAAATTAGACGTCGTGTTCGGTTAATGCAATTTTATCAGATTTGATTTAGAAACATTTTATAGATATTAAGGATCCCCGTAACACTGCCAAAAACTGTAACTACGCAAAGGAAACGTTTTTTTCAGGCAAGACTATAGCTTAGATAAACTAATTCTGAAAAGAAAACCAAACCCTCGGGAATTTTATGAAAAACACTAAACAAGACATAGACAAAATGCAATCAACTGTTCTGAGTGTAAAAATTCAGCGCGGCTAGACCGGGATTCGAAACCTGGACTTCAGATGGTTATACTATTGCTCGACACGATTGAGCTACCTGTCCAATGGAAATTGAATTGTTAACTATGCTTCGGTTACATTTTAATATACAAAAGGAAATTAAGAAGTCTCGAGATTCTGGGGCCAGGTCAACGAAAGTAAGTGGCCACGCCAAACAGTGCATCAGTTACATCTAAACGGAAGTTAAGGGGAGGTTACTCTATATACGATAAAAACAAAGTGTAGTGGGACAGGAATCCTTAAAAAAAGTTCATAAATGCTATTTATAGCACTACTTTTTTGTTTCAATTACAGCAACTTATACTGTACCTGTCATTTTACAACGGCTGCTCCAGACATGAAAATAAAAATAGCGACAGAGTTCCTGGATTTGGAAACTAATTATGACTTTTTGTATATATTCGACGGTAAGATGACTATGCAAGTTTTCCTAGATTAAACAAATGGAATAAACAAATTTATAAATACAAGACTTCCTTACTTATACTGATGTTATTTCGGAAAAAGATAAAATAACACGTTGATAATTCTTTGTAAATACCTAACAGTTTATTGTATTATTGATTTGTGACCCGGCGGAATGCTGTGCTGGGTGCCTCCGGCATAGCATTTCAGTGATATAGCACATTTAAGTCGGCACCATCTTCACGCATATTCATATTCACAAGGAGCAAGGAGGCAAAAATACCCACATACCCTGTCTCCTACAGACTTGCACGCATACGCAACACACATGGAGGCACGTTCCTAAATTACCTTAGCGGTTGATAAGACCTTAAACTCTGTACAACAACAAATACAGTACGCAAGGGACATCGAAGAGACAAAAATGTATTTTTGCCATCAATGCAACACTTGGGATCTTTTTCATTTCTTATCTTTCATCGTCTTCTTCTTTTCTGTCTACTTCTGTCCACGCGGTGTCTCCTTAGACACCCGGCCTCATATGACCCTGCTTGTTATCAGGACGTTAAACCACAAACAAACAAAAACAATCTATGTGGTAAGCGTTTAGGTTATGTGTGATAACCCATCAAAAACATGAACAGACGATTGATTTCTGAATAGCCTAAAATTGACTATATAAGTGGGAGCAGTTAATATTTTTTACACAATTTATCTTTTTTTTCCCCAAACACTCGAGTTGTAGGAAAAAATGCGACCTACCCGATCCTCGGCCGCTATACGGGAACGACGCCATTTGCACTGGTCATCAATGGGACCGAGGCCTTTATGGCACTGACGACGGATCATGTGGTGGTAAAATCTGGCTTCCGACTGTCCTACCTCATGGTTCCGCCTGACGACGCTAGTGACACACCTTCATCTCTGAATCCGAGAGGTAACCAAATAAATCCTATTTTACACTGTGACATTATGAGGTAACCGGGCAACCTGATGACATACCTGCATCTCTGACTTCATCAGATAACCATACAAATCTAATTCTACATCTTTGTCACTGTCCTCGTGAGGTAACCGGGCAATCTAGTGACACACCTACATCTCTGAATCCAAGAGGAAACCAAATAAGTAACTTATATTACACTCTGCCATTGTGAGGTTACCGGACAACCTGATAACATACCTGCATCACTGACACAACCAGGTTAACAAACAAATCTGATTATAAATCTGTCTCTGTCGTCGTGAGGTAACATGGCAACCTAACGACACACCTGCATCTCTGACATCACCAGTTTATTATACAAATATAATTATACATCTTTGTCTCTATCCTCGTGAAGTAGCTAGGCAACTTATCGACACACCTACATTGTGTACATCTCTGATATCACTAGGTAACAACATACATGTAGTTATACCACTTTGTCCACGTGAAGTAATCGAACACATCTATTTACATAGTCTGTCTGCAATTCATTTTTGCGATGTAACTGAACACACCTTGTATCATGTTCTTATATCTGACGATGCCAGGTAACCATATACACACATAGTAACACACTTAAATCACCGATATCANACATAGTCTGTCTGCAATTTATTTTTGCGATGTAACTGAACACACCTTGTATCATGTTCTTATATCTGACGATGCCAGGTAACCATATACACACATAGTAACACACTTAAATCACCGATATCAGTAGTAGCAGTAACCAGGTAGCCGTCCACACCTAGTAACATGTACACATCACTAAGTTGTCATCTGGACATAATAAAACACCTAACACTCAAGTATTACATTGTAACCAGTTAACCAACCACAAACCTCGTAATATGTCTATATCGCTCGAGGTTATCATTCACATCTAGTAGCACACATTAAACTCTTGTATTGTATTGTTACTAGGTAACCGACCACACAAATAAACACCTATTTTCGGTTATCCACTAGCAGATAACACCCTGGACGTTATTTCATTCGTCAATTTTCTAATTATGACGTCAAGTACAATGCTTTGCGACGCCATCTGCCATTGTGACGTCATAGTTCATGGCACATCAACAGGAATAAGGTACAGGGATTAATAGAATCTTACACCTCCTTGGGGGTGAGACAGGGTAATCTCAACCCGAGGGGTAAGATTCTTCAGTTGTCAAACACGAGGCTTGCCGAGTGTTTGACAGCTTAAGAATCTTACCCCGAGGGTTGAGATCACACTGTCTCACTCCCAAGGGGGTGAATGATTATTTTTCTCTTACCCTGTGTTTACCCTCTTATGTATTTTATATCGACGTTACATCAATGCAAGACAATGTTGATATGATGCGGCTGAATTGTCGACGTGACGTCATTGTAGTGTTGCCGTGACGTCATGGTATTGTTGATATGACGTCATACATTTGTTGAGAACGTGCAAAGAACACGTGTACCTTGTCTCAACCCTAGGGTGAGATAAGAAAATCTCACACCGGTAAAATGGTGATATCCCTGTCCAGGGTAAGAGAAAAGGTATTCCCAAGAGAAACATGATATTTTCTAGATGTATTATCTGAACATTGTGGCAGAAAAAGGCCCTTAAACTCGTGATTGTTGATACTCATGTTTATCTAACTCTCTTTAGTTAACTTTCAAATGTAAAAGAAATTCTGTAAACCTCGTGTCTGTTAACAATTTGAAAATTACCCGATTGAGATAAACAAGGTTACCAACCATCACTTGTGTACCTCTATGCAATCACTTGAACGTTCACTCCTAGTTACACACCTACTTCTCTGATATTATATTGTAACCACTTAACCGTCTCATCTAGTTACACACATTAATCTCTTATATTATATTGTAACCACTAAATCGTCCACACCTAGTTACACATCTCAATCTCTGATATTATATTTTTACCACTTAACCGTCCACACCTAGTTACACATCTCAATCTCTGATATTATATTGTTACCACTTAACCGTCCACACCTAGTTACACATCTCAATCTCTGATATTATATTGTTACCACTTAACCGTCCACACTTAGCTACACACTTAAATCTCCGATATTATATTGTTACCACTTAACCGTCCACACTTAGTTACACATCTCACTCTCTTGATATTATATTGTTACCACTTAACCGTCCACACTTAGCTACACACTTAAATCTCCGATATTATATTGTTACCACTTAATCGTCCACACTTAGCTACACATCTCAATCTCTGATATTATATTGTTATCACTTAACCGTCCACACTTAGCTACACGCTTAAATCTCTGATATTATATTGTTACCACTTAACTGTCCACACCTAGTTACACATCTCAATCTCTGATATTATATTGTTACAACTTAACCATCCACACTTAGCTACACACTTAAATCTCCGATATTACATTGTCACCACTTAACCGTCCACACTTAGCTACACACTTAAATCTCCGATATTATATTGTTACCACTTAATCGTCCACACTTAGCTACACACTCAAATCTCTGATATTATATTGTTACAACTTAAGCATCCACACTTAGCTACACACTTAAATCTCCGATATTATATTGTTACCACTTAACCATCCACACCTAGTTACACACTTAAATCTCCGATATTATATTGTTACAACTTAACCGTCCACACTTAGCTACACACTTAAATCTCTGATATTATATTGTTACCACTTAACCGTCCACACTTAGCTACACACATAATTTTCTGATATTTGTTGTTACCACTTAACCATCTACACTTAGCTACACACCTAATTTTCTGATATTATATTGTAACCACTTAACCATCTACACTTAGCTACACACCTAATTTTCTGATATTGTATTGTTACCACTTAACTGTCCACACTTAGCTACACACTCAAATATCTGATATTATATTGTAACCGCTTAACTGTCAACACATAGTTACACACCTAATTTTCTGATAATATATTGTTACAACTTAACCGTTTATACCTAATAACATTTGATTGATAATGTGTTTGAACAGCTGGAACCCAATTCATGTAAAACAGAAATCACTTTTGTAAACGAACAAATACATGGGATGACCTTGTTTCAATAAGTCCTCAATCAACAGCGTTTACAATAAAAAAAATGCAAAATTAATCATTTCTTTTGAGCCATGCGAATTGGCTCGGACCTATTTTTCTATTTGTAGACATTCCCCGTTACCTCTGGTTGGACGGATACCTTGATGCTAAAAATCACCAATTTCAATTACCAAATGGTGAAGTCGTCAGTATGAGCACGTTGACCTTAGATGCTGCTAAACATTCACGGTTGTGTTACGACCCGATCTTCGATCAACTTAAAGCATTTGCTGACACCGAGTACTGCAACACGTACTGTGAAACCCAGTGATGGCACAACTAAGACTATAACTTTATGATATTGCAACTAATATAATGAGTGACAACAACCACGTTATGTTACAACAAACATCATGAATGACAACTAACGCGTTATGTTACAACAATCATCTCGAGTGACAACTTTCCTGTTATGTTACAACTAACAACATGAGTGACAACTTTTCCATTATGTTACAGCTAACATTATGAGTGGCAAAAACTCCGTTAGGTTACAACAAACATCATGAATATCAAAACTATCTTCCGATGTGTTTCAACTGACAATGTGGTTACAAATAACTCCTTTTATGTTATAACTCCTTTTATGTTACGTATGTGACAATACGACCGTAACCTTGATTTAATGGTTTTGAGATTGGTAATCAAAAGTTTGTATAAAGCTGAGTTGAACCACTAAAAGAGACAGCGATAAAACGTTGTTTATAAGGATTCTTGGCAGGTTAAGCATCCAATACAAACGAGGCAGGTCCTTATCGTTATCGTTAGTAGTGATGCGGAAATTTTGTAATACAGAAGCGTGATTAGTTTGTATTTTGTTTTTCAATAGGTTTATCTGACTGAACGGTGCACTTTAGTAATGAATTCTTATTTGACACAGGACAGATAGGCAAAGTATAGTGTTGAGTTTTAGTGTAATATAAGACTGACAGGTAAAGTATAGTGATGAGTTTTAGTGTAATACAGGACTGACAGGTATAGTATAGTGATGAGATTTAGTGTAATACAAGACTGACAGATTTAGTATAGTGGTGAGTTTTAGTGTGATACATGACTTTCATGTATAGTGGTGACGAGTCCTAGTGGGATACATGACAGATAGGTAAAGTATAGTGATGAGCTTTAGTGTAATACAAGACTGACAGGTATAGTATAGTGATGGATTCTAGTGTGATACATGACTGAAAGTATAGTATAGTGATAAGTTTTAGTGTGATACAGGACTGAAAGGTGTACTTCTGTGATGAATTCCTGTGTGGTACAGGACAGACAGGTATAGTATAGTGATGAGTTTAAGTGTAATACACGACTGACAGGTATTGTATAGTGGTGAGTTCTAGTGTGATACAGGACTGACAGGTATAGTATAGTGATGA
Organism: Mizuhopecten yessoensis; assembly: GCF_002113885.1. Taxonomy (NCBI): domain Eukaryota; kingdom Metazoa; phylum Mollusca; class Bivalvia; order Pectinida; family Pectinidae; genus Mizuhopecten; species Mizuhopecten yessoensis. Next base: position 9,140 of record NW_018407786.1, on the reverse strand, counting down.
GTTTAAGTGTAATACACGACTGACAGGTATAGTATAGTGATGAATTTTAGTGTAATACACGACTGACAGGTATAGTATAGTGATGAATTTTAGTGTAATACAAGACTGACAGGTATAGTATAGTGATGAGTTCTAGTGTAATACGGGACCTACAATCGTATATTTGATTTAAGATGATTTTTATAAATGTATATTTTATGACAATTCGCGTTCGCGCGTAATTGTTACTTGTCAGCGTATACAAATTGATTATTTATTAGTGCTTTATTTCAGTTGGCTATCTGAAGAACAGTGACGTGTTTTAGTGTTTAGTGTTCTACTTTTAAAATGTTCATATATGTCAATAAAAAAACCTAGTGCTCAATAACCTTTTTTCGTCCTTGTCAATTTAACATGATTAAGTGATAGTTTTGACTTTTCCTATTTTTGTTAACATAATATATTTCATCGCTAAATTGTATTTCGAATGATGTTTANGAGTTCTAGTGTGATACAGGACTGACAGGTATAGTATAGTGATGAATTTTAGTGTAACACAAGACTAACAGGTATAGTATAGTGATGAGTTCTAGCGTAATACGGGACCTACACTCGTATATTTGATTTAAGATGATTTTTATAAATGTATTTTTTATGACAATTCGCGTTCGCGCGTAATTGTTACTTGTCAGCGTATACAAATTGATTATTTATTAGTGCTTTATTTCAGTTGGATATCTGAAGAACAGTGACGTGTTTTAGTGTTTAGTGTTCTATTCTTAAAATGTTCATATATGTCAATAAAAAAACCTAGTGCTCAATAACCTTTTTTCGTCCTTGTCAATTTAACATGATTAAGTGATAGTTTTGACTTTTCCTATTTTTGTTAACATAATATATTTCATCGCTAAATTGTATTTCGAATGATGTTTATCGAGTAAAATGAAAACATTTCATCGCTAAATTGTATTTCGAATGTTTATCGAGTAAAATGTAGTAAACATTCAATGAATCACACAGAAGATTTATTATTTCTTTGTGTTTTCACTTTTAATATGAGATGAAAAAAACTTGTGATTTTGTTTTTCATTGTAGGCTCGCTGAGAGCTGAGTTCTTTTCACACAAGGGTTTTTGAACAAAAACGTTAACGCTCATTTTTCTAAAAACAAATGCTTAAAGATACCACATCCTTTTCTTACTATACTAGGAATTAGCAAGCATTTCCATCATTGCAATATTTGGGATCTTTTTCTTTCTCTATACTTCTATCTACCTTTCCCCCCTAGCGCCTTGCTTGGCAAATCCCTCACTTCTGAGTTTTTATGTTGAACGTTCGCCCAGGTGAGGAAGGCAATGGGTTCTGTCCCCAAATAATCTGTCCTTAAAATGGTACTTGTTATTTCCTACCTTACGTTCAGCAATTAAGATAATAGCAACAACTGGTTCACCCGTTGTCAGTATAATGTGACAACCCTGTCTCCGGCACACATACACATATGCAAGCATTCACAATACACACATGGAAGCACGTCTTAAAAAATAACTTAGCTGTTAATAGGATGTTAAACCCTGTACAAACAACCACTATCCATGAAAAAGGGTATAAACGCACATGAAGCAATGAAGACCCGGACATCAATTCTGATCATATCGTCTTTAAATGTCGTACAATTTCTAGGATTTGGCCTAGATTTACATTGTGGGTGCCGTCGATCAATCAGAACACGATTGTTCTTCCGGAACACGATGTCTTATCCTTGCACTTTTTCAAGGGTCCCATATAAACCTCTATTTTATTCATATATTTAACCCTACTGTTAATCAATTTTGAGTTCTAACTACGGTTTTTGTTGACGCGTCGGTATTCTCGTGTTGTTTATTTATTATAATGAAAGCTCCATCTGAAGAGAATATATACAAGAGGCCTAGAGGGCATGTATCGCTCACCTGGATATTTAAGCAATTATGGCAAATTATTTATAAATGAGATCTAAGGGAATATGTAGCATATCTGTATTAGATTTTTCATACCCAGCAATTGTATGTATGGGTATGGGGTGGGGATCTCGACTGTTTCCAAGCTGTGCCTCAGGAACTAGGTTCCTAGGGTTGTGACCAGACCCAAGGATCAATTCTAATATCATGACTGCATTCGTTTCTTTATGCCCAACAATTGTATATATAGTTTTGGGGTGGGGATCTAGACCATATCGAAGTTATGACCCACGGATTAGGTCTCCAAGGGTGGGGCAGACCCCAAGGCCATCCTGGAAGCATATGTGCATTCTTCTCTTCATACGCAGCAATTGTATATATGGTTATACAGTGGGGATCTCAACCAAGTAATACACTTTTGACTCAACTCCTTAGCCCGGGGGGTCAGCCCCACCATGTGTACAATTTTGAATCCCTGCCTCTCATGAATGCTTTTGATCAAATATGATTGATATTCAGTGCATAGTTCTTCATAAGAAGTCGTTTATAGCAATATAGTCAAATACACCTTTTTGGTCCCCGCCCCTCAGCCCCACAATTTGTACAATTTTAAATTCCTGCCTCCCATGAATGCTTTTGATCCAATATGATTGATATTCAGTGCATAGTTCTACAGAAGAAGTTGTTTGTAGCAATATAGCCAAATTGTCCCCTGTTGCCCCGCCCCTCAGGCCCCCGGGAGGGTCAGCTACACCATTTGTACAATTTTGAATCCTTGTCTCCCATGAATGCTTTTGATCAAATATGATTGATATTCAGTGCATAGTTCTACAGAAGAAGTTGTTTGTAGCAATAAAGCCAAATTGTCCCCTGTTGGCCCCGTCCCTCAGCCCCCCAGGAGGGTCAGCTACACCATTTGTACAATTTTGAATCCCTGCCTCCCATGAATGGTTTTGATCAAATATGATTGATATCCAGCGCATAGTTCTACAGAAGAAGTTGTTTGTAGCAATATAGCTAAATTGTCCCCTTTTGACCCCGCCCATCAGCCCCCTGGGGAGGTCAACCACACCATTTGTACAATTTTGAATCTCCACCACCTAAGAATACTTCCAGTCAAATATGGTTGATATCCATCACTTAGTTCCAGAGAAGAAGTCGCTTAAAGCAATATAGCCAAATTGCCTCCTTTTGGCCCCACCCCTCAGCCCCCTGGGGAGTCAGCCCCACGATTTGTACAATTTTTAATCCCCAACACCTAGGGATGCTGCCAGTCAAATATGGTTGACATAAATCACTTCGTTCCAGAGAAGAAGTCGCTTAAAGCAGTATAGCCTAATTGCCCCCTTTTGGCCCCGCCCCTCAGCCCCCTGGGGGTCAGTCCAACTATTTGCACAATTTTTAATCCCCATCATCTAGTAATGCTTCCAGTCAAATTAAGTTAAATTCCAAACAGTGGTTAAGAAGAAGAAGTCGTTTAAAGCAATTGTTGACGTACAGACGACGGTCGGACGACGGACGCCACGGTTTGGCATAAGCTCACCTTGGTCCTTCGGACCAGGTGAGCTAATAAGTGTTTGATTATGAGAAGTTGTACATTGATTTTGACATGGCAACATGCAATACCAGAATAACAAGGTTTATTATGTCATTACGAATAGTACGGTGACTTCAAATAACATCATTTACGATTGCGAGTTTTCTTAGGACTTTTGTAACGCCCCCATATTAACTAGAACTTGTTATATATATGTATTTAAGAATACTTTCGACATGTTTTGTTGTTTTTGCACCCCTTTCTGGCTGAGTATTTCTTGCACAACTATGCATCGACTTTCTAAATTTCTAGATAGGCACGTTATTCATTCATATATCTAGTAATTACTTTAATTAGGACTTTTCACCAACTGGTGAAAAGACCTATTGTTTTTGTTATGTTTCTTCTTCTTCTTCTTCTTCTTCTTCTTCTTCTCCCCCTACTTTTGTGGAGTCTGTATCTTTTGATTGGTAGAAGATAGGTTTATAGTCTGTTAGGAATGTTGTAGGCCAAGGTCTGAAGATGATCAAGCAACATTTTCAAGTAAGTCAAAAATCCAATATGGCCGCCATGACGTCATAGACTATAATCTTTAAAACCGCTTTAACTCCAAAACCGTTGATTGTACAGTATTTATGAAAGTATACTATTTGTGATAATTTTCATATCTAACTTTTTCTGATTACATGTTAATACAAAATATTTCAAATAAAAAAGTTCGCCCTTGGGTCCAAGTTCACCAGTTTTTTTAAAAACATTCATTTTTCATTTTCTTTTTGAAAAATTCTTCTACAGACCGATGAACAATGACGTTCCTATGAGTTTGATGTATTTAGTTTTTCTGTAACATTTACCGTTAACGTTGTACGCCATTTTGAAATACTTCCTTTGATCTTTAAAAAAAATATTACAATATGTTAAAACTCCCATTTCAATGACAAATATTTCGTTTATTTGTGATGAAAAAGGTTTCCCCAAATGTCTTCTAACATTTGATATCATTTTCAACTTCATCAAAAAACCAAAATGGCCACCATGACGTCATATCCAATTTTTTGTTTAATTACAATACCTCATTAACGGATAAATGTCTTTGATTCATCTTTGGATATGTTTTGTAGAATAACAATTAAATAACTTTTCTTGGGAAACATTTTTGAGTTAAATGTCAACTTCCGGTTTTCGGTAGGGGTCAAAGTTGAATATATCTGAATTTGAGAATTTTCTTGAAATTTTCACATTTTAAACTTCTTATCAAGTTCCACCAGGCGGATTCAGCTCAAATTTATCTTAAATGATTCTGAGATAGTACTAACCAAGTGTTGTTATTTTTCCGGTCGGTCTGAAATCCAGGATGGCCGCCATGGCCGCCATCTTGAAAAACACATTTTAAACCTCTTCTCCAGTTACGCTGGTGCCATTGAGGTACACATTGTTGGGGATGTTAAGGAAAGGAGCCGACAAAGTGTTGTTATTTTTTGACCTTGTCAAAACTTCGACGTGGGAACTATGGCGGCCATTTTGCAACATGATTGCGCAATCATGGTTTTCCTAAACAACATCTATTTAAAATTTCTTCTCAAGTTCCACTTGTTGGATTCAGCTCAAACTTGCCTGGAATAATCCTGAGATAGTTTTGACCAAGTGTTGTTGTTTTTCGGTCAGTCCAAAATCAAAGATGACCGCTATAACCGCCATCTTGGAAATCACATTTTAAACTTCCTCTCCAAATTCACTGGTGCCATTGAGCTGGCAGTTGGTGGGGATGTTAAGAAAAGGTAGCCAACAAAGTGTTGTTATTTTTTGGCCTCGTAAAAACTTCGACATGGCTGCCATGGCGGCCATTTTGTAACATGCCATACGCATGCAAGTAATGAGGCAATAACTGTTACTTAATCTGACCTTACTTATGCAAGTAGTACAGAAAGAAAGATAATTCTTACTTAATCTTATATTATACTTTTACGAGTTATCTCTCTAGCCCCACAGCTTGAAAATTTGGTCAATAAAGTGAAAAGCTCGTCAAATTGTTATCAACAATTTCTAGTTTTTTAATTGTTCGTGTTAGCTTGCAACACTTTCTCAACTACATTCAGGAAACCGTTTGTCTTGTTTAATTGTAGTTTTACTTTATTATGATTAACGTCCTATCAGCAGCTACGTTCATTCAAAGACATTTGTGCCGTATATGCGTGCTTTCGTGTTTGTGCGCAGGACGCATGGTATGTTGGTGTATTTACCTCCTAGTGATAGCGCGGATCTTATGTCAACTTTATATTGTTGTTCTTTATAAAACAAACATTTGTATGTAGTTTTAGCGTGGTAAGTAAGTGTAAAGCTTATGAACTTCACAAATTCAGTTCGGGTCAATTTTAGTATCGCCGCTCAGAAGTTGTAAAACACATTCCAGGTACTTTCGTTAAAAATCCAAAAACTGTCGTTTGTAGAGCCCATTTGTAAGGCATCAGGATATTGATTTTTAGAAAACTTATATACCCAACTACTTAGTTGCAACATTCCCATCCTACATCAATATAACATAGGATATATGCGTGGGTAGCGCAAACAATTATTTCAATTATGGATGTGGGAACCACAAGAGAAAGTAACGGTTTGACGCATCGCTTGTGTTGACAACAATCCAATAGTTCCTTAAACGTATTACGCTCTTTAATGTCTACTGACATTTCATTGTGGATAACACAACGTCTTGGTCCAGCTTGCATCACCATGGTAACGTAATCAAGCTGCAGGCTCGAAGCGCAACTTCCGGCGATGCACCAATGCATATCGGGAATAAAAAGCATGTTTCTTAAGAGGCAACTAATAGGTAACCCCCTGCAGAATAAGAGATTTGCATCTGTGCATTCAATGGGGGAAAATAAGCGATGACAATTGATCCGTTGCTTCAATTGAAACATTTCAGAAACTGGTGTCTTCTCTCCTTTCTAACAACATCTTTGTGTCATTAAACTTTACTTTAAAAGATTTTACATTTGGCTTTGGTGTTCAGCATTGGCCAAAGCGAAGAAGGTTTTTGGTTGTCACTTGACCGAGACGAAGCAAAAACCATAAACTGCTTACTGCTTTCTGATTGCGTTCAGCGCTGAATTTGTGGCGGTAAAGTCTGGGAAGTCCACTTTTAGCATGATGTGAAGAGGCGGAGTGTCATGATAACTTTTCTAGATTAATACATTTCCGTAAGATAACACTTTAATGCGAGTCTAAACTACCTCCATCACCCATTTTCATATGGTATAAACTGATGTGACGAAATAGCCATATGGGGCAGTAACTAGAGAATGTTTAATGGTTTCTTGTTGACTATCCTATCTATTTACCTGAGTATGGCAGAACACCAATATTATAAAGGTATGATATCGGTATATTCTGCTATACGAGAGAAAGAGAAATAAGTGTAAAAACTCGGCTACAGCAGTTAATCCCGAAATCGTTTGGAATATTTGATTACATTGGCCTACAATAGCTCATATGGTGTGCTCATAAAGGTCATGATGGCGTCTGAAAAATTCATGAATGTTACCAAAGGAGGATTTGTTAAGTGCATATATTATGATATTATATATACATGTTGTTCTCTGTATGTATACCAGCACGCTATTTGGTGTATTACCGTTTTTGCTAGGGTAAAAATGAACACGTCACTACCTACCTAGGGAAAAGCAGCTCACATGCATTATAATTCTAGAAAAGTCACCGTCGCCTTATCACTTAATGGAGCTTACAGAGGATCAAAGGATATTTCGGTGTGTGATCAACTTTCGATTTTTTTTCGCGATCCTATCATTTGGTGATAAAGCGAAATGAGAAAGAAACAGGCAACATTAGAGGCCAAGGAAGCATTTTTCAAGAACATCAGCCAGCTGAAAGGCAATGAAATATACACAAATGTCCGGGTAAATAACGACCTCACGAAAAAGGAACGAGAACAGGAAACCGCCTTAAGAGACGAGGCGAAAATAAGAGAAAGGAAGGAATCGGGGCAATTTATCCACCGTGTCCGCGGGCCACCATGGAACAGAAAAATCGTCAGGCTGGCAGCCAAAAAACCATAGCGAATCTCCGATGTATGTTCACAAACGCAGATACCCTTACAAACAAAATTGATGAGCTCAAATGTATAATCAACAAAGATAAATTAGATATAGTTGGAGTTGTGGAGGCGTTTCCAAAACATTCCAGATACCGAATAAATCAACCAGAGCTTAACATAGATGGTTTTGACATATTCCCCGGAGAAATAAAACAAGAAACTGTATTTAGAGGAATCATCATTTACACTGCTCAACACTTGAGAGCTACGGAAGTATCGATCAACGAGAAATTTACAGAGCAATTGTGGATTATAATTAACCTTGACAAAGGAAATATACTAACAGCGGGTGTATCTATAGAAGTCCTAACAGTGTAGATGAAAATAATATGGAGCTATGTGCGTTACTTGCGAATATAAGAAAAATACAGACTTCACATTTATTAATCATGGGAGACTTTAACTTAAAAAATATAGATTGGATTCGATGGATCCCGTCTAAGGGAGCTAAAT
>NW_018407786.1:0-581 GCF_002113885.1 Mizuhopecten yessoensis | reverse complement strand
ATCACCGGGACCAGATACCATCCACCCTAAAGTACTAAAAGAAACAGCTGATATAATAAACACACCATTGTGTGATATATTCAACAAATCTCTAGAGACAGGAGAACTTCCGGCCAGCTGGAAGGAGGGACAGATAACCGCCATCCATAAAAAAGGGGATAAGAAAAATCCCGGGAACTATTGACCTGTAAGTCTGACCAGTGTACTATGTAAAACTATGGAGAAGTTGATAAGAACAAGAATAATGAGCCATTTGGAGAGAAATCAACTTCTGAGTAAACATCAATATGGATTCGTAAAAGGTAGATCAACTGTACTTCAGCTGTTAAAAGTAATTGACGACTGGACGGAGGCTCTCGACCAAGGGAGATCAATCCAAACAGTTTATCTTGATTTTATGAAGGCCTTTGACACTTTTCCCCACTTACGTTTAATAGGCAAATTAAGATCATACGGACTATCACCGGAAATTGTACGGTGGGTACACAGTATCATAACAAACCGGAAGCAGAGAGTATCAGTCAATGGTGAAACGTATAAATGGATGGAGGTAACTAGTGGGATTCCACAGGGTAGTGTTT
>NW_018407785.1:8104-9995 GCF_002113885.1 Mizuhopecten yessoensis | reverse complement strand
TCTTTATTTTGTTCTCCATTCCAAAAATAATATATATATCTTTTGTCTTAGCTTTCAGTACTTTCAGTACTTTGATTTTTTATGGTGTCTGACATTTTGCTATCACTAGCCCTCCACTGCTGGGCCACAGGTTCGTTATGGTGTGTGACATTTTGCTACCACTAGCCCTCCACTGCAGGGCCACAGGTTCGTTATGGTGTCTGACATTTTGCTACCACTAGCCCTCCACCGCTGGGCCAGTTTGTTTATGGTGTCTGACATTTTGCTACCACTAGCCCTTCACCGCTGGGCCACAGGTTTGTTATGGTGTCTGATATTTTGCTACCACTAGCCCTCCACCGCTGGGCCACAGGTTCGTTATGGTGTCTGACATTTTGCTACCACTAGCCCTCCACCGCTGGGCCAGTTTGTTTATGGTGTCTGCCATTTTGCTACCACTAGCCCTTCTCCGCTGGGCCACAGGTTTGTTATGGTGTCTGATATTTTGCTACCACTAGCCCTCCACCGCTGGGGCACAGGTTTTTTATGGTGTCTGACATTTTGCTAGCACTAGCCCTCCCCCGCTGGGCCAGAAGTTTTTTATGGTGTCTGACATTTTGCTTCCACTAGCCTTCCACCACTGGGCAAAGTTTTTTTTTATGGTGTCTGACATTTTGCTCACTAGCCCTCCACTACTGGGCCCCAGATTTTTTATGGTGTCTGACATTTTGCTACCACTAGCCCTCCACCGCTGGGCCAGAAGTTTTTTTATGGGGTCTGACATTTTGCTACCACTAGCCCTCCACCGCTGGGCCACAGGTTTTTTATGGTGTCTGACATTTTGCTCACTAGCCCTCCGCCACTGGGCCACAGATTTGTTATGGTGTCTGACATTTTGCTACCACTAGTCCTCCCCTGCTGGGCCACAGTTTTTTTAGGGTGTCTGACATTTTGCTACCACTAGTCCTCACCTGCTGGGCCACAGTATGTTTATGGTGTCCGACATTCTGCTACCACTAGCCCTCCACCGCTTGGCCACAGGTTTGTTATGGTGTCTGACATTTTGCTCGCTAGCCCTCCACCACTGGGCCACAGTTTTTTTATGGTGCCTGACATTTTGCTACCACTAGCCATCCACCACTGGGCCACAGGTTCTTTATGGTGTCTGACATTTTGCTACCACTAGTCCTCACCTGCTTGGCCACAGTTTGTTTATGGTGTCTGACAGTTTGCTACCACTAGCCCTCCACTGCTGGGCCACAGGTTCGTTATGGTGTCTGACATTTTGCTACCAATAGTCCTCACCTGCTGGGCCACAGTATGTTTATGGTGTCCGACATTCTGCTACCACTAGCCCTCCACCGCTGGCCCACAGGTTTTTTATGGTGGCTGACATTTTGCTCACTAGCCCTCCCCCACTGGGCCACAGTTTTTTTATGGTGCCTGACATTTTGCTACCACTAGCCATCCACCACTGGGCCACAGGTTCTTTATGTTGTGTGACACTTTTCTCCCACTAGCCCTCCACCACTGGGCCACAGGTTCTTTATGGTGTCTGACATTTTGCTCGCTAGCCCTCCACCACTGGGCCACGGGTTTGTTATGGTGTCTGACATTTTGCTCGCTAGCCCTCCACCACTGGGCCACAGGTTCTTTATGGTGTCTGACATTTTGCTTCCACTAGCCTTCCACCACTGGGCCAAAGGTTTTTTTTATGGTGTCTGACATTTTGCTCACTAGCCCTCCACTACTGGGCCCCAGATTTTTTATGGTGTCTGACATTTTGCTACCACTAGCCCTCCACTGCTGGGCCACAGGTTCGTTATGGTGTCTGACATTTGCTACCACTAGCCCTCCACCGCTGGGCCACAGGTTTTTTATGGTGTTTGACATTTTGCTCACTAGCCCTCCG
>NW_018407785.1:3592-3928 GCF_002113885.1 Mizuhopecten yessoensis | reverse complement strand
CACCACTGGGCCACGGGTTTGTTATGGTGTCTGACATTTTGCTACAACTAGCCATCCACCGCTGGGCCATAGATTTTTTGATGGTGTCTGATATTTTGCTGCCACTAGCCCTCCACCACTGGGCCACAGGTTTTTTATGGTTTCTGACATTTTGCTACCACTAGCCTTCCACCACTGGGCCACTGGTTTTTTATGGTGTCTGACATTTTGCTACCACTAGCCCTCCACCACTGGGCCACAGGTTCGTTATGGTGTCTGACATTTTGCTACAACTAGCCATCCACCGCTGGGCCATAGATTTTTTTATGGTGTCTGATATTTTGCTGCCACTAGCCC
>NW_018407785.1:0-581 GCF_002113885.1 Mizuhopecten yessoensis | reverse complement strand
CTACCACTAGCCCTCCACCACTGGGACACAGGTTTGTTATGGTGTATGACATTTTGCTACCACTAACCCTCCACTGCTCGGCCACAGGTTCGTTATTGTGTCTGACATTTTGCTACCACTAGCCCTCCACTGCTGGGCCACAGGTTTTTTATGGTGTCTGATATTTTGCTACCACTATCCCTCCACCACTGGGCCACAAGTTGGTTATGGTGTCTGACATCCTACTACCACTAGCCCTCCCCCACTGGGCCACAGGTTTTTTATGGTGTCTGATATTTTGCTACCACTACCCCTCCACTGCTGGGCCACAGGTTCTTTATGGTGTCTGACATTCTGCTACTACTAGCCCTCCACCACTGGGCCACAGGTGTTTTATGGTGTCTCACATTTTGCTCCCACTCGCCCTCCACCCCTGGGCCACAGGTTTGTTATGGTGTCTGACATTCTGCTACTACTAGCCCTCCACCACTGGGCCACAGGTTTTTTATGGTGTCTGACATTTTGCTCACTAGCCCTCCGCCACTGGGCCACAGATGTTTTATGGTGTCTGACATTTTGCTACCACTAGTCCTCACCTGCTG
>NW_018407784.1:13697-14490 GCF_002113885.1 Mizuhopecten yessoensis | reverse complement strand
ATGAATTGTATATTACAGAGGCACACAGGGGTAACAGAGGTAACAAAGTCACATGAATTGTATATCACAGAGGCACACAGGGGTAACAGATGTAACATAAAGTAACACCTGAATTGTATAATACAGAGGCACACAGGGGTAACAGAGGAAACAAAGTCACATGAATTGTATATCACAGAGGCACCCAGGGGTAACAGATGTAACATAAAGTAACACCCGAATTGTATAATACAGAGGCACACAGGGGGAATAGAGGTTGTATAAAGTAACACAGGAATTGTATAATCCAGAGGCACACAGGGGTAACAGAGGTAACATACAGTCACATGAATTGTATAATACAGAGGCACACAGGGGTAATAGAGGTTGTATAAAGTAACACAGGAATTGTATAATACAGAGGCAAACAGGGGTAATAGAGGTTACATAATGTAACACAGGAATTGTATAATACAGAGGCACACAGGGGTAACAGAGGTAACATAAAGTAACACAGGAATTGTATAATACAGAGGCACACAGGGGAAACAGAGGTAACATAAAGTAACACATGAATTGTATAATACAGAGGCACACAGGGGTAACAGAAGTAACATAAAGTAACACATGAATTATATAATACAGAGGCACACAGGGGTAACAGAAGTAACATAAAGTAACACATGAATTATATAATACAGAGGCACACAGGGGTAACAGAAGTAACATAAAGTAACATGAATTGTATATTACAGAGGCACACAGGGGTAACAGAAAGTCACATGAATTGTATGTCACAGAGGCACACAGGGGT
>NW_018407784.1:9417-9844 GCF_002113885.1 Mizuhopecten yessoensis | reverse complement strand
GGTAACAGAGGTTTTATAAAGTAACACAGGAATTGTATAATACAGCGGCACACAGGGATTAACATAAAGTAACACCTGAATTGTATAATACAGAGGCACACAGGGGTAACATTAAGTAACACCTGAATTGTATAATACAGAATCACACAGGGGTAACAGAGGTTACATACGTAACATGAATTGTATAATACAGAGGCACACAGGGGTAATAGAGGTTTTATAAAGTAACACAGAATTTTATAAATCAGGGGTAACACACTGGTTACATTGTAGTAATAAACATGAAGTACAGGTAGCACAGGTTAAGTTAGGGTCACACAGAGGAATCTTAGATGTTACACTAGGGTAATGGAAGTAACAAGCAGGTAACAATTGGTAACAGATGTCATACCTGGATACCAGAGGTAACACAGAGTTAAAGTTAAAG
>NW_018407784.1:0-581 GCF_002113885.1 Mizuhopecten yessoensis | reverse complement strand
TAATACAGAAGTAGAAATAGGTAACACAGGGATAATACAGAAGTAAAAATAGGTAACACAGGCAAAATACAGAAGTAGAAATAGGTAACACAGGGATAATACAGAAGTAGAAATAGGTAACACAGGGATAATACAGAAGTAGAAATAGGTAACACAGGGATAATACAGAAGTANAGAAATAGGTAACACAGGGATAATACAGAAGTAGAAATAGGTAACACAGGGATAATACAGAAGTAGAAATAGGTAACGCAGGGATAATACAGAAGCAGAAATAGGTAACACATGGGTAATATTGAAGTAGAAATGGTGTAACAGTAACGAAGAAAGCTAACCTGAGTTTGACAGCTGAATACACCCCAGGGTGGACTTTTCCCTTGTATTCTGGTTTCCACTGGAAGCTGATGTAGGCCCTGAAATAAATATAACTCAATTACATTAATTTTATAACACAATTCAACATACATATAAATATGTCCTTTATAAACTAGTAACAACTTTACAGACTACATACTTTGTCAAGGTAGGATGTAAGTCAGTAGCCTTTATGTAGCCTCTCAATGTAGGAATAGCTCTGCTGT
>NW_018407783.1:4174-6286 GCF_002113885.1 Mizuhopecten yessoensis | reverse complement strand
CAATGTAGTACTGGGGTATCTACCACATGTAGTTGTGGAGACTTAAAATCTAGTACTGGGGTATCTACCACATGTAGCTGTGGAGACTTACAATGTAGCTGTGGAGATTTACAATGTCGTACTGGAGTATATAGTAGTACTGGTGTATCTACCAAATGTAGTTGTGGAGACTTACACTGTAGTACTGGGGTATCTATCACATGTAGCTGTGGAGACTTACAATCTAGTACTGGGGTATCTACCACATGTAGTTGACGAGACTTACAATGTAGTACTGTGGTATCTACCACATGTAGTTGACGAGACTTACAATGTAGTACTGTGGTATCTACCACATGTAGTTGTGGAGGCTTACAATGTAGTACTGGGGTACCTAGTAGTACTGGGGTATCTACCAAATGTAGCTGTGGAGACTTAAAATGTAGTACTGGGGTATCTACCACAAGTAGGTGACGAGACTTACAATGTAGTACTGTGGTATCTACCACATGTAGTTGTGGAGGCTTACAATGTAGTACTGGGGTATCAACCACATGTAGTTGTGGAGACTCACAATGTAGTACTGGGGTATCAACCACATGTAGTTGTGGAGACTTAAAATCTAGTACTGGGGTATCTACCACAAGTAGGTGACGAGACTTACAATGTAGTACTGGTGTATCTACCAAATGTAGTTGTGGAGACTTACAATCTAGTACTGGGGTATCTACCACATGTATCTGTGGAGACTTACAATGTAGCTGTGGAGATTTACAATGTAGTACTGGGGTATATAGTAGTACTGGGGTATCTACCAATGTAGTATTGGGGTATCTAGTAGTACTGGTGTATCTACTACATGTAGTTGTGGAGACTTACACTGTAGTACTGGGGTATCTATCACATGTAGCTGTGGAGACTTACAATCTAGTACTGGGGTATCTACCACAAGTAGGTGACGAGACTTACAATGTAGTACTGTGGTATCTACCACATGTAGTTGTGGAGATTTACAATGTAGTACTGGGGTATATAGTAGTACTGGGGTATCTACCAAATGTAGCTGTGGAGACTTACAATCTAGTACTGGGGTATCTACCACATGTAGGTATCTATCACATGTAGCTGTGGAGACTCACAATGTAGTACTGGGGTATCTACTAGTACTGGGGTATCTACCACAAGTAGGTGACGAGACTTACAATGTAGTACTGGAGTATCTAGTAGTACTGGTGTATCTACCAAATGTAGTTGTGGAGACTTACACTGTAGTACTGGGGTATCTATCACATGTAGCTGTGGAGACTCACAATGTAGTACTGGGGTATCAACCACATGTAGTTGTGGAGACTTAAAATCTAGTACTGGGGTATCTACCACATGTAGTTGACGAGACTTACAATGTAGTACTGTGGTATCTACCACATGTAGTTGTGGAGACTCACAATGTAGTACTGGGGTATCAACCACATGTAGTTGTGGAGACTCACAATGTAGTACTGGGGTATCTAGTAGTACTGGGGTATCTACCACATGTAGGTATCTATCACATGTAGCTGTGGAGACTCACAATGTAGTACTGGGGTATCTCCCACATGCAGTTGAGGAGACTTAAAATCTAGTACTGGGGTATCTACCACATGTAGTTGACGAGACTTACAATGTAGTACTGTGGTATCTACCACATGTAGTTGACGAGACTTACAATGTAGTACTGTGGTATCTACCACATGTAGTTGTGGAGGCTTACAATGTAGTACTGGGGTATCAACCACATGTAGTTGTGGAGACTTTCAATGTAGTACTGTGGTATCTACCACATGTAGTTGACGAGACTTACAATGTAGTACTGTGGTATCTACCACATGTAGTTGTGGAGGCTTACAATGTAGTACTGGGGTACCTAGTAGTACTGGGGTATCTACCACAAGTAGGTGACGAGACTTACAATGTAGTACTGGTGTATCTACCAAATGTAGTTGTGGAGACTTACACTGTAGTACTGGGGTATCTATCACATGTAGCTGTGGAGACTCACAATGTAGTACTGGGGTATCTAGTAGTACTGGGGTATCTACCACATGTAGCTGTGGAGATTTACAATGTCGTACTGGAGTATCTAGTAGTACTGGT
>NW_018407783.1:0-581 GCF_002113885.1 Mizuhopecten yessoensis | reverse complement strand
TGGGGTATCTACCACATGTAGTTGTGGAGACTTACAATGTAGTACGGGGGTATCTACCACATGTAGCTGTGGAGATTTACAATGTCGTACTGGAGTATCTAGTAGTACTGGGGTATCTACCACATGTAGTTGTGGAGACTTACAATGTAGTACTTGGGTATCTAGTAGTACTGGGGTATCTACCACATGTAGTTGTCGAGACTTACAATGTAGTACTTGGGTATCTAGTAGTACTGGGGTATCTACCACATGTAGCCGTGGAGACTTACAATGTAGTACTGGGGTATCTACCAAATGTAGCTGTGGAGACTTACAATGTAGTACTGGGGTATCTCCCACATGTAGCTGTGGAGACTTACAATGTAGTACGGAGATTTACAATGTAGTACTGGAGTATCTAGTAGTACTGGGGTATCTACCACATGTAGTTGTGGAGACTTACAATGTAGTACTTGGGTATCTAGTAGTACTGGGGGATCTACCACATGTAGCTGTGGAGATTTACAATGTAGTACTGGGTATCTACCACATGTAACTGTGGAGACTTACAATGTAGTACTTGGGTATCTAGTAGTACTGGG
>NW_018407782.1:47598-49583 GCF_002113885.1 Mizuhopecten yessoensis | reverse complement strand
ATTGGACGTTTCATGTGCTGTTCGTATTTAGGATTTTCTAGAGTTGCCCTAAATTGTAAACGAATAGTTACGACCTTGCCACTAAAACTAAACATAGGAGGTCATCTATATCCGAGCGATCACAATAGTTAACTACGTCATTAAAATAATATATAATATGATGTCATAAATAATGTTGAAATCAAAACTACAAAAGTCTTGTTTTGTTTAGTTCCAGAGATATATCTCAGTTGATATGGGTTTACCGTTATTATTTTTACAAATCATGTATTTTCAGATCACGTCATTATTCAATATGAAATAGAAACAGTATAGTTGATATCATAGATACAGTACTGTTTCTTGCTTCTAATAAGAATACCATTGTTAGGCCAATAGTTGAGAGTTGACGTAATGCCACTGTACGCGTGTAGAGAAAAATACCCCTCTCATGACAGGAAAAGCTCACCATTTCCGAGCATGCGCAATGACTATAACAAGTCAATGTCTTCTTTGGTTCAAGAGTTTTCAACATTCTTTGATTTTAGTGAAAACACATAAATGAAAACACATAAAGCCTTGTTGAGTTCATAGAATTACTGAAAATATTTTAATAAATGACCGATTTACCAGTCTGATTGATATCTAATTTTTTTTCTAATTTTTTAATGACCCTGTCGGGATTTTCAATTTTGCGGAAGGCTACAACTGATTCTCTTGGCCCTGGTTAGTACTTTTTTTTTTGCAAAAGTAGAAGAAAAATGACAATACTTCTATTGGCCCGTCTAAATTACATCACATAAGCGTCAAACTACAAATATCTTTCTCCAGATGAGGAGCTGGGTTACCTTATTGAAACAGATAAGGAACAATTCATGGTTATCAATTGTTATGACCCAAAGTATAGTGGACACAAGGATAAACAGACACAGAGGCAGGGTACATTAACGTTTTCCTCTGTTATAATACTGTTCCTCATCTACACATGTCATCAGTGTACCGCAATATAGCTGACAGTTAGTAATATTTTAGGAGCCACACAAAAATAGTTATATCATCCCATCAAGTCAAAATTCAAAAACGTCCATAATAAAAATGATTGCGTTGGATATTGTTTTAGCAAAATATCTTGCCCAAAGACGACCGTCATGCTTCTGATGACCTCATTATCATTCGGACTTCCGGTCGTATACGGAAATATAAACTAATCAAATAATTATTACACATTACACAATGACCAAATTCCAACAGTACATGTTTGGCCCTGACAAACACATTCGGCGTTGCTAAGTGAAGTTGTGCTGAACACCAGCGTTAATAAGCTCAAATATATCATGAGCTTTTATTTGTTCCTGCTATTTAAAACTATTAATATATTTGTTTTTTTTATCATACAGTGTAAATGTAATATGCATGTAATCCTGTTGAGTATCGAGTGATCGTTTTACTATATTTGATTGAGGTTTCTAAAAAAATACAGGCGAGATTATTATGCATGCACGTTTCTATGTATTCCGTTCTGAGGTATTGTACATAAAGCAGTTGCATAAAAAATATCGTGTTTATGCAATCCCAAAAATACACTGAACGTTTGTGCCTGAACCATAGACTCAGATTAAGTAAATTGAATATGTGTATTTGAAGTATAAAGTAGGTGGTATATCTGTAGGAGTGTAGACTCTGAGTAAATATACTTTATAATCAAAAATGCGATAGACCTAAAGCAATGATTGGCAAAATGCATTAGTTCCTTAAATTCTTTAACTCAGTTTATTCTCGATTTTTGTTGTTTTATTTTTATTTTATTTTGTTTTGCTGATGTGACCCATCTGTACCCATTGTTGATCACAGAAACTGAATCGCTTAGTGTTTTAATTATCAATACCACTGTTTCCCACACTTTCTGTAAGTAATATCGTGTCAATTAAGATCCAATCTCCTGCTCCTCAGCAATACACGACAGACCTTAATTCCCGTTTACACGCACTTTAAATCACCAATATTTG
>NW_018407782.1:41910-44250 GCF_002113885.1 Mizuhopecten yessoensis | reverse complement strand
TCCTCCTCCTCCTGGGCTTCCGGTCCTTTCCCGGTGCCTCCTTCTTCTCCTCCTCCCCCGGCGTGGTTGCCTCAACCGCCTCCTCCACTGGTCTCTGGGGTGCCCTGAAGGCCCCCCACCCCAGGAACCGTCGAACCGACTCCGGATCGGTCTCGACCGGTGCCGTCCTAGTGATCCTGGGAGCAGGAACCACAGGGTCTTCCCCGGAGACCACGGGCAAATCCAGGATGAACTGGGGTGGGCCCATTCTGATCACAGGCTTGGAGCTCCACCCCTCGTCCTCCTCACTGGAGACCAGCTCCTCCTCGGGATCCTGGGTCCCCTCACCGAGGACCTCCCCCTCAGGCTCACTGGCCTCCTCTCCCATCCCTTGGATGGTGTCAGATACACCGTAGAAGGGGAACTCTGACCAGTCCCCCTCCCCCTCAGGGCCCTCTGTAACTACCTCCACCACCGGAGGGGCTAACTCCACCTCAGGAGGAGCCGCCTCCTCCTCTGCACTCAAGAACTCCTCACTGGAGGAGTAGTCGAATCGAAGGATGTAGTCCATTCTGTAAAGGAAAGAAAACCTTCCTCTACTATGATGAAATAGAAATACCCTTTTTTTTTTTTTTTTGAAGACCCGCTCTCAATTAAAGCTGTCTCCCTCACCCGCACCATGTGACTTCATTTAACAAGTCCCAGGAAATACGGAGGGGTTTTTACTATCCTTGCTACTATCCCTAGAGCGCTTTTCTATACCCCTAGGTATAGTATTTTTTATATACTATACCACCAACTATGCTCTGCACTAGTTTTAGTGAAGAACATAGTTGTCGAGTTTCTGGGGTGCCCTTGTCTGCCTTCCTGTGCGGGTACGTACCCCACTCGGAATGACACTAGCTTTACCTAGCCGCTCGTCAACGATTGGGCGCCCATGCTCAGAGACCTGTCTTTTCCTACCCTCGTCATGCGTTCCCACCAAGGGTTCAGGGGAACCTGCCCCCGTCGGGGGTTCTGGTCCCTGCATGCGCGTCTCACGGTTCTTTTCACTTACGACCGGCACCTGTACGGGCAATGAGAGAGAATGTTTCATGCGACGCAACCACAAGGGCAGAAACCGCTCATTGTAAGCTTTTAACCGATCATGATGGCAGTGCTTTGACCCCTTGTAATTCCTCAAATTGTAAACTGGGTGCTTTACCCCAGCTATCAGGTATGGTCCTATCCAGGGGGGGGGGGGCTTCACCTTTGAGCTTTTTCCTACCTTTGTGGACGTGTCCCTTTTGTATACGACGTCCCCTACTTCGAATATGGTTTCCGCCAACCTAAGGTCATAGTCCCGTTTTTGTCATCGCTGAACCTTTCCCACCAGTTGCCGGGCAACAGTATGAACCTCTGCCAGCGAATCAACCAAATGCCTAACCCACTCATGAGGCTCCCTATCTGCGGGAGTCGGGAGACCCAATAGGAGATCTAGTGGCTGTAACGTTTCCCTTCCCAACATCATCATGTTGGGAGTAAACCCGGTGCTCCTGTGTTCTGTCGCATGCAAGGCCATCTTGATTAGAGGGAGGTAGTAATCCCAGGTATCATCTTTACCCTTCATGCAGCAGCGTATCATTTGTAGCACCGTACTGTTTAACCGTTCCACTTGTCCGTTTGAGGAGGGGTGATAAGGCGTTGTACGATTCTTGGCGATCTCCAGTAGTCGACACAAGCTGGTGAACAATTCGCTTACGAAATTTGGCCCCTGATCTGTATGGATCTGTAAGGGGCACCCAAAAGTGGACAGGATGTTCTTTACCACGCTGTATGCGACAGCCGCTGCACACTGGGTCGGGAGAGCTTCCATCTCCACCCATTTGGTGACCTGGTCCACCATCATCAGGATATACCGCGTGCCCATTTTGCTAGGGGAGAATGGTCCCAAAATGTCAATGTGTACCCTCTCCATAGGGAATCCAGCATGGAAGGACTTAAGCCCGGACTAAGCTTTTCTTTGCTTCTTGTTCCGAGCGCAGGAAGTACAGGACTGCACGTGAAGTTTGGCATCCAGCGTCATGGTGTAAAAACTCGCTTCAGCTTGGCCAAGGTATCCTCGAAGGACTTCCCGAGTATTACTATATCATCTAAGTATACGAACACCTCCGACCATGTTAGTCCCCGTAGGACGAGGTTCATTGATCTTTGGAATGTAGCTGGAGCGTTACAGAGACCAAAACCCATTCGGGTATGTTGAAATAACCCGTACCGTGTAATAAATGCTGTTTTCCTGCGATCCGCCTCATCCAGCACTATTTGGTAATAGCCTGAAGCCATATCCAGGGTTAAGAAGTACTTAGTTCCATGGAGCGCGTT
>NW_018407782.1:41433-41637 GCF_002113885.1 Mizuhopecten yessoensis | reverse complement strand
GTTCTGGGTCGAGCTCCTTACTTGATCTGTTTACCAGCTCTGCCATGAAGTCAGGTACTCTTTGAGCAGTATCCCCGAGGGGCACATCTTGGTCAGACCTCGGGCCTTCCTCAGCGAGTGCTGGTACGATCTCCACGGACTCCTTTACTCCTATGCTCTGTCCTTTCTTCATTTTTGCTGACTTGGCTGAGTCATTCACTACTA
>NW_018407782.1:39686-39987 GCF_002113885.1 Mizuhopecten yessoensis | reverse complement strand
ATACACCGCCCGCACTAAGCCGGGCCAGGTATTTCTTTAGCTCCTATAGCTCATCTTTTGAGAACTGTTCAGGGACTTCCTCTTCTTTATCATCCCCGACTTAGTGCCCTCCGCAAACTCTACCTGCCTACTAGGGTAGAGCGGCGCGCGAGAACCAAACAAAGCACGCTGATTGGCCACGGAGGCCTTTATGTATTTCAGAGCTTTGTGAACCGTCTTGGGATTCTTTTCCATGGCTCTCTGCGCTGCCATCTTCTCGCGACAGCCTTTAAGGAATGCCTCCGTAGCGATCTGGTTCCTT
>NW_018407782.1:25942-39549 GCF_002113885.1 Mizuhopecten yessoensis | reverse complement strand
CGCTGAGGACTCCTACTCCTTTGACGATGCCTCTGGTAGTCGTCGTCGGAGTCCCCTGAATCTGTATTGCTGTCCCCCTCCCCCTCACTGGAGAAATCGGGGTCAGATTCGTCGCTCTCTAACGAATCATCACGTCTGCGCCTTGTAGGCGCACGGCGCCTGCCTTGTGGTTGGCGCACATGTCGCTCACCGGGGACGCGATGCGTGCGCCTTGCAGGACGTTCGTTGTCCAACCTGTCGCGGGTCCGTCTAATTCTATTCTCGTCGCGGGTAGCACGCGCTGGTGTGGTTACGCCACAATTTACTGTGCTGGTTAAGGGCACCCTCGCGTAAGCACTGGCAACGGCCGAAGGCAGACCATGAGCAGGAATAGTATGTTGTTCTATCTTAACCTGCGNGGAATTATTGTCTGCGAGTTCGAGTATGGTGGCACGGAGGTTGAGATAGCCTGAGTGGTACCTCTATCCTCCCAGGGTGACCAGCTATTTATTTGTGGCCCCTGGCTGACATACTGACCACCACTAGGTGTAGTCAGTAGCATAGTGCCGGGAGTAGAGCTCTTTTTCGGAGACGAGGCAGCACGAGCCGCCAGACTCTCTGATTTTCTAAGAGCCTCCGTCTCCAATGTTACCATTAACTCCCTGAATTGGACCCGCAGTTCCTTAACTTCCTGCTTTATGTCCATAACCTCGTCCTCCTGTCTGTCTAGCCTATCTGCCCGTGATGAGGTCGACCGGGTTGGTGAATGCGCCTCCACAGGGGCATTGACTCTTATCCCCGTTATGACCCCCTCACTTAGCCATTCCTGCCACTTTTCAATTCCTACCCTCGAACTTGAGGCAAGTTTTTGTAGGGTGAGGTCGCCTGCACCTCTCATCTCAATGATTTTTTTTGCCGTTGTAGGGCCTAAACCCTCCAACGTGCACAACTCAACTTCTGTAGCTGAGCGTACATTTATTATGGCTGTCATTTCTAAATATCAAATATGTCCAACAAAGAAATAAGCCAACACACTTAATTAAACAAGTACAAAATTATGTACAAGGACAGATTCAACGGTGCTATGTAAAACACGTACAACCGTCCCGTACAAAATTACAACAATTACAACTACGATTTACAGTTTACAAAATAATTTCTAATTCCTAAAATAACTAATTTCTAACCTAATGTAATAATAACCTAACTAAACATATAATAATTTCCCTACAATATAAAAATAATATCCTATTCTAACGACAACTCAAGTCTCGCCTGTCATATGTATTCCGCCAATATGGGCGGCCCACTATACAGGCGAATGGAGTTCCGTGAAAAATTAACAAGTAAACTAAATTAAATAAAATATAAATTTCAGAACGGCAGTGAAAACACCGCCGACTCTGAATTACCCCTAATAAATAACGAAATAAACAATAATGAACTACTAGAACTGTCCCAAAATCTCTCACTCGTAATTTGCGCACTGGTCAACAAAATGGCCAGCGCACGTGCGAGCGAGAGGGGACCAGCAAGGTAGAAAAAAAAATGACAAAATATGTCAAAATAGCGCGAATAGCGCGAGTTGTTTCGCACTTGTGACACACTTGTAACTGCTATCAGCTCCTGAAATCAAATAGCAAGGCGGGGGAAAATCACTCACGTGTTGTTCGTTGTATGTCAAGATGATAAGAGACCGCGCCAACGCGTCACAGCGATGTTGTCGCGTAGCTCACGAGATCTCGTGTCGGCAAGGTCCACGGTCCAAGGGAGATAACTCTCCCGAAATTCACAACAATATGTACATGTGAGGTTGGTACGTCCGCATTCCATGCGTTTCCTATATGACCTTCTTGAGGTCATTTGGTCTCATGTCACTGTCTTCCCGTGAGTCTGTTTATGTCTATGAATTGGAAAGTTTTATTCCTGAAGTACGTGTGATTATACATTTCCCGGTAAAATCTCGATATCGGGTGTTGACATATCATCGGCACGCACGTACTATTGTTTACCAGGGGCCTGTTGGTTTATGCGGAGCAACCGGTATTTGACGGTTTATAAATGTAACAATTTCGGGTATAAATCCTGGCGGTCCTGCAAATGTGTATGCAGGCCTTGCAAGGCTTTCTCAAGGCTCGCCTGAAAGCAGCACCAGATTACTAGGTCCGACCTTATTTAATAAACGAACAACAGTGGTCCGATCGGTTTGACCGTTTAAACGAAAACGGCCCAGGTGTTACTATAATTTGCACTACGATATTGAATGCCCGATACGCAATACGGAAATGACGACACGGTGTACATGCACATTTCGATCAAGATAATTGAGTCCGAGCTGTACTTTTTCCGGAAGTACATCACGAAAATGGACGCTGATGACGATGTGTGGAGCCACCTTAAGTAACCTTGCTGTCACAATAGGTATTACCTCACCACAGGCCATCATATCATACCTACATATAGCTAAATAGTTTTACCATATCTACAGTTCGCATAGGTTATCCGGAGTTAGCACTGGTAGCACCTAGGGTAGCTTGATCTGAGGAGGGGTCACGGTAGTCCGAATTATTCTGACGTTTTATCGACTTTTTTCATATCGGTCTGTTGTCGATTAACAGACTGTTAACTGTTGTCTGTTAATCGACGACAGACCGATATGAAAAAAGTTGATAAAACGTCAGAATAATTCGGACTAGGGGGCGCCTGGTGACCTCTTTGGAGTTCTGGTAGACATGTAGATTTCGGAGTCTGTAAATACATGTAGGTCTGGGAGAAGGGTCCGGATACGACCTGAGGTCATCCAATGAAGTGACGGTCGTTTTTTGGTGGTCATTACCTCGTATCACAATCCACTAGTCGGTGACCAGAAATGTTTACCTTCTCCTAGCTGGTTCATCCAATGAGTTGATAGGGAGGACATTTGTAGTCGTGGGAGAAAATAAGTCTAAGCTCTTGTATGATTGTTTGTCTTTATATGACCACTCGATATAAGAGTGATTGACTTTGATTAAGAAGTGTAAAAATCGAATAAACAAGTTCAAAATTTGTGAATCAAATATTTTTGATAGCCTGTTGTTTCATTAGTTTATACTAATAATATCATTCTAATTAAATAGGATTTCCAAACTGCCATCAAAAGTTTCTAAAATGGTCATTTTATACCTTTTCACAGAAAAAGTCAACTTTTCCTATTCAGGTCGTCATCAAAAAAGAAGAAGAAGAAGAAGAGAAAGGCTGCTCCGAAAGACGACGATGATTGTATAGGTACCGAAGGTTTGTATGACAGATGAACGCAGATATTTAAAACAGAAGTGTCTGATGAATTTGATGCATATAACGTTGAAATATATTATCAATATCTGATTTTCAAAACGTTAACTTCATATAAAAACACTTTGGCATATCAATTCGTTTTAAAGGAGCACGATGTGTTGGTTGAATATTAACTAAATATATCCGTTGTTTAATTTACAGCTTTCGATAAGGATCGCCAAGTGTCACAGATGATGCATAGGACAACTGAAATGGAAATCCCAGAATTTTCTTCGTTAGGCACAAACGAAAAATAAAAAAAAATCAGCAATGGAGTCGTGTTGTTTGGTGTAATATGAACAGACACAAGGAACAGTTAATTTAATAAAAAGACATTCAACTAAGAAAACTTTTGTTTGCTGCCGGAAGTGTTTTATTGGAGAAACTCTTTGAAAGGGACTTATTTGTCGTAACAAAAATTCCCTCGAGCAAATGAAAGTTATCGATCCCACTGATCGATGTGATGAATTATACAAATATGTTTTTTCTTTAAATATGAATAATTCATAAACATTCCTTATACAATTAACCTTATACACCAAAGTTACCTATCATGTTGTATACAATATAAAGAATATCTAATTAAATAAATTTTATTATAAGTTCATATATATAGCATGTATATTTAAGAAAGGGACATTTTGATGTATATTCTTACTCTATGTTAGGTAGTCACTTATATAATTTTATAAATTTATTGATTGATTATCGCTGTCGAATTCTTAAAATGTGCCAAATACACTGGTAATTTTCAGTTACTTGTTTTTATAATGTTTTTGCATGTAACAATCTTTCAAAAATATTCATAAATAAGGATGTCTGTGATGATTTTTATTAATTAATTTATGCAAATCAGAATAACTTTTGTTGTGTTTTAAGTTGTTGAACAATCAAACAGAATGGCGTTATAATATTGCCAATCAAAACTTTCGCGTGGATTGTTACCGAAAATCGCGGCTCTGAAGGATAACGGATTCCAAGTGTTAATAATTACACCTTTGCAACTTCATAGAAAGTGTAGATGACTGAGGAGGCACGGTAGTCTAGTGGTAGGACGCCGGGCTCGTGACCGAAGGGTTGCGGGTTCGAGTCACGTCATGGCATTGTGTTATACCTCTGAGCAAGAAACTTTACTCCGCTTACTTCAGTCTACTCAACTGTAAAGGAGTACGTAGTTAGGCAGTGCTGGAATTGTTGAATGATAGCTGTGGGCGCCGAAATGGCAGCACCGGCTGTATGCTCCCCGGGGATTTGAGAAAGTTATTTGTTGGTTGCAAAAGCCCTATTACCACGGATAATAATGTTCGAACCACTTTGAGACAACCGACAAGCTAGGTTGTGATAAAGCGGTATATAAGAACATCGACTTATTAGTATTTATCATTATATCAATACTTTTTCCATATGACCCAATTTGTAAAGCTCTGTATATCTGAATTAATAATCCGCAAACGTTTACCTAGCGGTATTGCTCTTTAGATAATGGACTAACATATAGTCTTTTAAGTTCCCTTAATGCGGACAATACTCAGTTCTAGGTCGAATGTCCATATCCACATACATAAAGGTAAGAGATAAGATATATTTATACAGGGTTGTGTTGATTAAAATAAATTTCAATTTCTCACTATATTCATTCTAACAAGCATGAACAATCGCATCTATATTGGAATACAAAAGCAAATTCATTAACTTCTTTCTTAATGAAACCGTGGAATATCACATATGGTTTGAGAATAGATTGATTTTTCTTTTTCGGATTTCAAATTATATATGTGTGGACGAGTTATTGCACAGGCTGTTGAGAGGCACTGGAAACAGGATAGCTGGAATTATCTCACAAACATACCATGAAAATGAAAAGCAATCAAACTTATAAAACTGTCAACACACATGGGAAATCATGGTCGATAGGCTATTTCATTTCACAAAGATTTTTTTATTGAATATTGCATTTTACAAACCATGTCCTGGTATGGACAATATGTTTTATAATATATTAATTGTGAAATAATCTAAAGCTTTCTACATCGGGGACAGAAGTTATCGACCAGAGCTCCCACGCAGTGACTTATTAATTTAAGTTATTTTAGTCATATATGCATTATGGGAGTTCTCTCCCCTATCCAACAGAGGCGGAATGTGATACAGATCAATTATTTTAAAAAATGGCGTGGTTCGGGCAGACGACCATTCTAAGCGGGATATTACCTTTAAGAAGGTTTTTATTCACATAGAATTGGAATTTCAACTAGGTTCGATAGGCTATCAAGATTATATCTATACAAAAGGAAGACAAGAGAGTCATAAAACCGGAAGGCAAAATCCGATGCTAATGTAATTAACGTTCAAAAGTTTCGGTAGAACATCTGCTTGCCAAAGTGAACTTTGGTTATGTGAACATAAAGACACTAGTCACATTATTATGAATGGTATTATATTGATATAAACATGGATGCTACTTACCAATAAATCTGGTTACTAATAAAATACAATTTTGAAGTTATTCTTTGATGCAAGTGAGAGTGTCAGTTTGAGACGTTGATAATGATTATAACATTGATATAACACAGCAGAAATGAGGTTTTATTATGACTAAAATGTATAGAAAGAGACAGAAGTTAGTTCCAATAGCATGTTCGTCTTTTGAATGCTACAATCGTACGAGAAGTCAGTTTAAGCACGATTATGTCTCTTATATAATGTAAGGCAGAAACTGTAACGAATGTGCATAAAACTGCAGTGATGGATAAAACAAAATTAAAAACAAATTGGGACAAGTTTACCTGTGACATTGATTAGAAAAAACAAACGATAAGCCTTGTACTTCCTGGTACTACAAAAATGTTATTTAACTATGTTATCTGTGTTTGCCTAAGAGCACTACAAGTATACGATATACCCTCAGACGGTAACACGAACACATTACATTAAACATGTCGGATTTATCCACAACTTCTACTTGTGTTGTGTTGTTTGCGTTTCTTGCCGGAGTCATTAATGCATCCAGTAAGTATCATTGTCATTTGTAATTTGCCTTATATGTGTATTTTAAATCATAGCATACCATAACGGTTATAACGACTTTACCTTCACATTGCCAGCAATTTATTTACAGTCGTATGAATGATATGCATGTTCCGGAAATGCACTGTTCAAAAATAAATACAACTCTAAGGCATACCGTACTGATGTTATTTAAAATTGTCATTGTGTGGAACTGCGCTAGTTTGATTCAACGAACTTTTCTGTCAGTCATACAATTTACTTGTTGCTAACAAAACACTTACTTACGGAATACATAGAGGTTCACCAACGAAAGATAGTTGGTTATCATGTTTATCAAGGTATTTAATTTAAAAATAATTTAAGCTATAAAGAATCAACTTTTTATTATGACACGGGGTTAATCACAACGTTGAGAAAACGACGTGTTTCTCCTGTGAATACATGTTTCCTGTTTCTGATCGGTGAAACGATTGCCATAATCTATTATGTCACAATTGCAGGTGACGTCGCAAAGGAATGTTACTTGACGCCATAATTAAAAGACTGATCAATAACATGTCCAGGGTGTAGCCCGGTAGTAGGTTACCAAACGTGTTTACCAATTCCTATCAGGTTTATCTAATGAGTCGGGAGTGAGAAAATCTATAGAGGTTGTTGGTTACCAAACGTGTTTACCAATTCCTATCAGGTTTATCTAATGAGTCGGGAGTGAGAAAATCTATAGTGTTTGTGGGTTACCAAACGTGTTTACCAATTCCTATCAGGTTTATCTAATGAGTCGGGAGTGAGAAAATCTATAGTGTTTGTGGGTTACCAAACGTGTTTACCAATTCTTATCAGGTTTATCTAATGAGTCTGGGGTGAGAAAATCTATAGTGTTTGTGGGTTACCAAACGTGTTTACCAATTCCTATCAGGTTTATCTAATGAGTCGGGAGTGAGAAAATCTATAGTGTTTGTGGGTTACCAAACGTGTTTACCAATTCCTATCAGGTTTATCTAATGAGTCGGGAGTGAGAAAATCTATAGTGGTTGTTGGTTACCAAACGTGTTTACCAATTCCTATCAGGTTTATCTAATGAGTCGGGAGTGAGAAAATCTATAGTGGTTGTGGTAGAAATAGGTTTTGTACATTGCAAGATATGCAATAGAACCTTACTAACATTTCTAGATTGTGCAGGATTTTTTAATGCTGTATAAAATGCCAATTGGAATGTTATCATAAATGTGACATCATATATTTATAGGAATTATCGGTTATTTGGCTGTAATTTTTAATATTTCACATGACTTCTTACTAAAAGCCCCTTTATAGTGGGACCAGCGAGTCCCCAGAAGTTATGTAGTTTACCATATTAGAAAGACAAGAACAAATGTTTCTTTTTTCTTTTTTGTCAAAAAAGACCGGTGGACATTTGTTATCTTTGAGTTTAAACATTTTGTGAGCTGTTTTCATCTGCTGATGCACACCTATAAACATGAATATAAATTTTAAGATGAAACTGTTACCTGAAGTGGTCAAATCAATATGAATGCAATGTCTTACAGACATACTTAACCTGTCATGTTATAAATTGATGCAAAATATATATGCATATTTCACCAATTCATGCTACCTCTGTACATATACAGCTAAATGCAATATGTATATGAAGACGTATCTTATACGCATTGGGTCAAATTGAAAAAAAATCGAAAAGATCCTTATGTTATTTCACCCAGTAAAATATCAATTGAAGTGCAGTTGTATCTTGTTTGATATCCTAGAATCACCCCTCCCGCATGATAACCCCGACGTTGTCTGATTCGGCTTTAGACAAATAATCAAACTATTTAGCTTGTAACATTAATGCTTTTTGTTTTGTTTTAATTACTTTTGTCATTATAAGATATACTGTCTATTTAATTTCTGAGTAAATTCATACAGTTTCACACTGTATCACACTGTATCACACTCTGTATCACACTGTGTCATACTTTATCACAATGTGTCACACTGTATCACACTGTGTCAAATTGTATCACACTGTACCACACTGTGTCACACGCTTTATCACATTGTGTCACATTCTTTATCACACTGTGTCACACTTTATCACAATGTGTCACATTGTATCACACTGTGCCACACTGTGTCACACTCTTTATCACACTGTGTCACACTGTATCACACTGTATCACACTTTATCACACTGTGTCACACTGTATCACACTTTATTACACTGTATCACACGGTATCACACTCTGTTTCACACTGTGTCACACTTTATCACACTGTATCACATTGTGTTCCACTGTATCAAACTGTATCGTTACTTATTCAATGGTGCTATCGAATATTTGTTTTATTATATATACCCAAACTGTACTATATATGATAACAGATTTCATATTACACATCTCTTTATGAATTGAT
Organism: Mizuhopecten yessoensis; assembly: GCF_002113885.1. Lineage (NCBI taxonomy): Eukaryota > Metazoa > Mollusca > Bivalvia > Pectinida > Pectinidae > Mizuhopecten > Mizuhopecten yessoensis. Next base: position 30,834 of record NW_018407782.1, on the reverse strand, counting down.
TTGTATGATGCTTGAAAGGACGATTTAATGTTACGATCAACCTTTGGTAATATGTACAGTATTGAGAAAATGAATTATATCACACAGTTGTTTCGTCTTTTATGACGTGTATCGGTGATGTTTGGGAGACAACAGTCATACCAGTACAAATATATTTGGCAACTGAATACATATATAATAACTAGTCCCGCACAAATTTATCAAATGAGGACAATCCCGAACAGTCATTTTAGTACAGATACTTAACTAAGCATCTCAGAAATAAGCTTTGTTTATGTACGAAAATTAATTATAAGGTAAACGCAATCAGTAAGACATTTTCATTTTACTTATAGAGGATTTGGCCCATCATAAAAAGGCTACCCAAAGTTCAACGCGTGTGAGGTATGATGCTGGTAGGGCGGTGGACGGTATTCCTGGCCACGACGTAGTAAGTGGACATTGTTCACATACAGATCTAGGACACAGTGAGGCCTGGTGGATGGTTGACCTTGGACGGACTTACAGGATACAGACAATCAATATCACCTACAGATATGGATGTAAGTCATACCTGTCATTAAAAGTGTCTCAAACATTTTTTTAACTGTTTTAAATCACCGCTTTCCAGACTCTTAAGCGATTCTTGCAGTTCAATTTTTGGAAACTTTATATTATATTTAATACAAATTTAGGAAAAATTGGGCGTCATAAACTATGACATCAAAATGAGTTGCTATCCCAATGTTCGCAATGCGTACCCGTCATAGCGATATCACAACACCAGAAATACTTCTCGATTTGTAATTATAACAACTTCATTTATTGAAAGTATCATGACAAAACAAAACGAGTATAGGATCACATAAAAGAGATTACAAGTAAGTTGGACGAAATCAACAGGAGAGTTAATTCGACTTTTCGATATTGTTCATGTGAGTAACGAGAACAGCGCAAGCATTATTGCTTATTCGTATGGAAAGTCAACTTAACATTTATTCAAGGAGCAATGTAGATCCTGAGTTTTATAAAACTATATAAGATATCGTGTATAGTTTATGAGATATATGTTAAAGTATAAGAGATATCTTATATGATATATGAGATATCTGAAATAATATATAAGATCTTTTATAACGAAAGAAAACAATTCCATTGGAATTTTCGGGAACTTTTTGAGACGGTTAATGTCTACCACGGATTGTTTGGGAAACACACCCATCTTTCCTTAGGAATTCCGGCCAAAGGTAATCCCTTGGACAAATGAGGAGGACAAGAAAAACTGCGAGATTACCCTGATACCTATGGGGATAGTATGCTTATCAAAGATGACATACCGTTAGCACCGAACACGCCAAGAAACTGATAACATCAACACCTGATATGATTTATGCAATACCAAAGACGTATGCGGAAGGAGTAACATCCTTTGCATATGAAAGATCCACGGTTACCAGAACCTCGACGAAAACATGAACAACTTGACCGAAGAAAACTACTTTCGCGCCAGGCGAAGGTTGCTTACCAATGAAAGTTCCATCACAACAGGGCAGTTCCGGTGGTTAAACTACGCTGATAGGAGAAGCATTTAAACATTAGCATTTAAGGACACTACAAAAAAAAAGAAAAAAAAGTAACGTAGCATGTTTCAATTAAAAGGCAATTATTTTATCAACGGGAAAATTGAACAAAATAGAAAATAAGCTTTGTTGCTTGAAGGGTTTGAAATTTTGTCCTACACCAGAAGTTTTTAATTGAAATGAGATATTCAAGAACTTTTCGAAGTTTTTTAATACTTGTTTAATAATGCTAATAGTATTTCTCTATCCTGAATTGATTGATGTCTTGAAAACATGTATTTCTATTGCTGTGATATTGCAATGGCCAAGAATGATATAGAGCTTAAAGACAGTAAACTGTCAGATAAACCAGGCAGGCCTAGACATGGAGACTGACCATCATTAATTTTTGACCTGGTCTCGGTAAATGATAAAACTGTATTACAGATTAATTTCCTTTATGGAAAATGTTAAACCTATGCTTCAGTATTGGACATTGATATTTGAAATAGATAGCTTATTTACTACACTAGGCATCGCGTTATCAAACTTGAAAAAACTCTAAATCACTGCTAAAATAGTAAAACAATATCAAGCAGTTTGAATTGGTGTTCCCAACATTTGTCCGTCAACATAAATATATAAACACAAAGTACAACTTTTGAAATAAAAAGCAGACTAACGACCAACCTAAAAAAAAATTGAAGATCTAATTTTGAATATGTACACGTCAAAGGATTATCTAACTAAACTTCAATAAGTAATATCATTACTATCGATTCATATACAATGTACTAAGCAGTCATTACAGTGATGACTTACTTTAGATCATTCTTTTGATTTATACCACTATTTATAACAGTAAACCTTCATCGATTTTCAATCACGTGTTGTTTGAAAAAAATCATTCCTAGTTATATTTTTATTCAGATGCCTTCAGACTGTCGGGATATTACCTTTTCGTTTCCAACACATCGTTCCATGATATTTCAACGGATCAACGCAGCCAATGGCATCTTTGCTACCATGACGATATACAGGATCCGGACCTGCTTCCGTCGACCAACCAATCTCGCCCTTGTCCCGTTAATGGGCGATACGTCATAGTCTACAACAAACGTCCCGCTGATAACGGACCAAAGAATCATGAAAGATATTCTACTACAGAAACCATAATAGAACTCTGTGAGGTGCAGGTTTTTGGTAAATATAATCACATGTTTGTCAATATAAATCTAAATTTTACGCTGAACAAATGGAATTATATACTTTTTATAGACTCAAATGTTTCTATTGCTTTAAGGACTATCGAAGCGTTAAGCATGTTGAATTTTGCCACTTCTTTAATGATGTATGAGAAGACTGTGGTACTTTTTGTTCTTCAAATATTTCTGTTCTTCTTTTAATACCTACGTATATGTCTCACAAATAATGAAATACTTGTATATTGCTTGATAATGAGATCAATCCAGTTTTATTAGCACTCTATCACGACAAAACACTGAACCCTTATATACTTTAATTTGAGTTTGAATATATACCAAGACAGATTTATTTAGTGTATGATGTGACACATACGGAAGAGCATTAGGGCCAATAGAAAACAAATACATTTCGTTTTTCGTGTTAATAACTCGAAAAAAAAAAAGTTTTCTATATGGCTCTAATATTCTTAGATAAATACCTAACGTTGTTTTGGTAGTGTTATATTTAGCACCATATTCCAAAGAGGTAACACTAAACAACAAGGCTACGCGCCATTTTGAATGAGCTACTCATCGCAAATTTACATGTTTCTGTTATCATCTGGTACGGTTTGCTTACAAGGAAGATATCATTTATAATAACAAGATTTATGTAACAAAGATGAGCAAACACAATTAACTACTCTGCTTTCACTTTCCTCGGGAGCTGAACAGAAAATGTAGGTACTAGATACTGTTATACCAATCTGATTGGTCAATATAAATCGATTATGCACATACGCATTATCGCCTTTAAGAATCCCATTTAAATATATTTGTCAATTTGTCGTATTCTTATTTTACGATAAATCTTTTGTTCGAGGAAGTTGACAGAAAGTCATAGAAACGTTGTAAATTACAGAAAACGTGGTTGTATTACACGAACTTTAATGCTATTCATTGAAGTCACCGGAAATCAATGGTTTCTAGATGTATGCGCTATCTTATAAATAGAATATTTCATGTACAGTCCGGATAGTTTATAGTGACTTTTCTTGAAAATAAAACTAATGATTCTTTTCCAAGGGTGCCCTGTCGGAAAGTTTGGAGACAGTTGTAAACTCTCATGTCATTGTGAGGGTAAAGATTGCAATTCAGACACTGGAAAGTGTGACGTCACAGGCTGCTAGACAGGATGGATGGGAGACAGCTGCTCTACTGGTAAATCTTTGTCGTTATACTTTGATCATTCCATGTGTTAAGTCATTGTATAGGATAACTCTGATCATCGGTGTAGTAACACACAATTCAAGGTTATAATTAATTAAGGACGTGTATCTTTTACGTTTAACGTCATCTTTGAAATGCATTCGACAATACAAGTATATCATTTCAAAACTCGAATGTGAAACCATCAAACGTAGGAAATGGTAGCAAAGTACATGTAGTTACTTCGTAAATTGAACAGTGTGCGCTGCTGGGAAATTTGGTGCTGACTGTAAAGAGGAGTGTCACTGTGCCACAACCGGATGTGATAGAGTAACCGGAAACTGTACATTACCAGGATGTGAGGCAGAATGGGAAGGACCATCATGTGACCAGAGTAATATATACATTGTAATAATAATCTACTTTAATGCCTGGTGATTTAATTTCAAAAGAAGTAATTAAAATCCTCATGATGCAACCATTTGGGTCTGTGTATGGCGCCAGCAGCTTTCAATTCCAATTATATTTACTTGAAATGGCGATTTGTGAATTTTTTTATCCTGCAGCACATATTTTTCGCAAATACAGTTACCTCCCTTTAATTGGTTTTTGAGTATAGCTGTATGAGCCTCGGTGCTTCCGTTGACCAGGTAGCTCAGTCGGTTAGAACGGTAGTAAAACGATCTGAATTCCAGAGTTCGAATCCAGCTCTAGATATTTTTACACTTGGAACACTGCTGTTGATTATAATTTGTGAATTTCATTATTATCAAGTCGACATCAATAGTCCCTCAGGGTATGGGTTTCTTTTCAGAAATGATTTATCAAAGAAGCTATCGTCTAGCTTGAAAAAAGTCATGTTTCTAATGCGAAGTTGCAGTTTTGTTTTGCACTGGTACAGGGATCGTTAACAATAGATTTACAATGAAATGGTTTTGTGCTTGTATCAAAACAAAATTAT
>NW_018407782.1:2313-17077 GCF_002113885.1 Mizuhopecten yessoensis | reverse complement strand
TTTTTTTTATTCATAAGTATGTTTTGTACAAAATCAAATATCTATAGAGACCATTTCTTTCCTTAAGCTTCTTTATTACACAACCGGAGAATAGACAATTTTTGCACATAATTTATACTTATTTATGTTAGTGTTGTCTCATGTTTTCAAATGTATGTTTGTATGCAAATTTGTTTATTTATGTTATAATTTTTGTGTAGATGAATGTATATATATATGTGTGTGTATGTTTGTATACATGTTATTATATGTACATGTAGTGTGTAAGTAAGTGTTCGTCCTTTATGTTAGGTTCAAATGTTTTAGTATCTCAACTAAATTTACTAAATTTATGAAATATGATGAAAGAAAGTGATAGAAAGATGAATGTTGAACGAAAACCCTCCTATGAGAGGACAATACATTGTAAAGGGGGAAGATCCCAGGGCTCCTCAACCCTGGCTTCCTCCGTAAACACTTGCCGAGGAAATAAAATATTTGAACCCGAAAAGAAAAAAAAAATAATAATAATAATTCATTATTCCGCAGATGTGATTGCTGATTAGATGGAGACATTCTTCTTTCCCTGGTAATCACAAATATTGATAGATTAAAGCCTCATGAACTCTCTAGCCATTATTATTTGAACATTTTAATTGTCTATACCTATCGATCTGCACGAGATTTACGAGGCCATATTGAGTTACACGTACAAGTACACGTACGCGCTACACATACTGAAGTTTAATTTATATAACAACTGTAACAACTATGACTACGACAGAATTGCATAATAAAGTTAAAAAAAGTATCGACACATTGAGTGCAGTCCGATTTCCCCAACAGATGGATGAAATTGTAAGACGACTGTTAGATAATGACTTGTACAAGACATCCCTACAGTCTGCCCTGGATATATCGGACCTACAACTCCAGGTTAAAAAGTTGGAAGACCGTATGGACAACCTAGAGCAATAGTCAAGGCGTAACTGCTTGAAGTTCAGGGGGTTGCCGGAGTTTAAAGGGGAAGATAAGATACTGAACAGCTGATAATGAATGCGTGTAATGAGACTCTAGGCCTAATGATTGACAGCGCTGATATTAGCCGCTCTCATAGGGTAGGGAAGCTTAATCCCAATTACCCCCGGGACATCATTGTTCGGTTCATCTCATATAGAGTTTCTGCCCAAGTACATGAGAAACGGTTTGATCTTTTCAAAAACCAAGATCTTCGGAATAAACATGATAAAATCCCCTTCTTCCTCAATGAGGCCCTTACCAAAACTCGCATGGATGTCTTTACCAAGGCGAGATATCTCAAAAAACAGAATATAATATCAGTTACTTGGACACAGGATGGTAGGATTGTGATACGAGGTAATGACCACCAAAAAACGACCGTCACTTCATTGGATGACATCAGGTCGTATCCGGACCCTTCTCCCAGACCTACATGTATTAACAGACTCCAAAATCTACATGAATACCAGAACTCCAAAGAGGTCACCAGGCGCCCCCTAGTCCGAATTATTCTGACGTTTTATCAACTTTTTTCATATCGGTCTGTCGTCGATTAACAGACAACAGTTAACGGTCTGTTAATCGACAACAGACCGATATGAAAAAAGTCGATAAAACGTCATAATAATGCGGACTACCGTGACCCCTCCCCAGATCAAGCTACCCTAGGTGCTACCAGTGCTAAATCCAGATAACCTATGATAAGTTTAGATCTGGTAAAACTATTTAGCTATATGTAGGTATGATATGATGGCCTGTGGTAAGGTAATACCTATTGTGACAGCAAGGTTACTTAAGGTGGCTCCAAACATCGTCATCAGCGTCCATTTTCGTGACGTACTTCTGGAAAAAGTACAGCTCGGACTCAATTATCTTGATCGAAATGTGCATGTACACCGTGTCGTCATTTCCGTATTGCGTATCGGGCATTCAATATCGTAGTGCAAATTATAGTAACACCTGGGCCGTTTTCGTTTAAACGGTCAAACCGATCGGACCACTGTTGTTCGTTTATTAAATAAGGTCGGACCTAGTAATCTGATGCTGCTTTCAGGCTAGCCTTGAGAAAGCCTGGCAAGGCCTGCATACACATTTGCAGGTCCGCCAGGATTTATACCCGAAATTGTTACATTTATAAACTGTCAAACAGGTTGCTCCGCATAAACCAACAGGCCCCTGGTAAACAATAGTACACGTGCGTGCCGATGATATGTCAACACCCGATATCGAGATTTTACCGGGAAATGTATAATCACACGTACTTCAGGAATGATAGAGTGGATTGTTTGTTATTATGACTATTTATTATAAGTTGTATATATATGAATTTGTAACAATATAGTTTCACCCCATTATTTTTCTTTCCCGCGCAGATTGTTTCCGATTTCTCATTTTGAGATGTTCCCTTATTTACGTCAGATTACACAATTTTATTTTGACATGTGCCCTTTTTACGGTCGGCTCTCCTTTATAACTCATCTAAGTTTATTATCTGGTACTGCAGTATAGGCCTATGTATAAAACAGTTATATTACTATAATATATGCAAGGTAATTGTGTAATTACTACATGAGTTTAATTGAAGTAAATATAGTATTTATTACTAAGTAAGTGTTTATCTGACGCAATTGATACACAGTGAATGCATTTTGTTGTTGCCCTCAGAATGTTTCTGATTTCTCATTTTAAGATTGCCCCTTTTTACGCCAGGCAAAACAGTAGCGGTGATTGTTTTATTACGCATTTCTCATTTTGAGATGCTCCCTTTTTCGTCCGGCTATAGTTCTGAATGTATAAAACAACCACGGACTTAGATAATTCCGTGATAAAACATAATATAAAATATACAATGAATATATAACTATACTAAATGCATCAATTGGAGTAAACATTACTGCTTATAATTATATAGATCAGATGCGATTAATATAAATCAGTTCTTGATATACAGCGATTGTAATATGCTGAGTGAGAATGACTGTTATAACGTGTATAAATGCTGATCACATCATTGGTTCATTGGTTCATTGATTTTGACACCGTTGTAAGCGTCAGTCGCTTCTTGAGGCGCTTCTTTATTCTGTCCACTTCACTTCCGGTTGCATTAGGAGGTATTGAAGAAGACTTGTTTCTCAATAACTAGTGAAAATTATTTACAGGTGCAGTAGGTGATAACAAGGGTAGTATAAAAATTTCATATAAGATAAGGGTATTCAGTTATAAAAAATGGACTGAAAGGCCTGTGAAGACCTGTCAATGATACCTGTACTTAGAAGTATAGATATTTAAAAGGTTTCATGAGTTAAAAAAAAGTACTGAATTTGGATTGGATAATTGGGAAGTTGTATGTGTTAACCCAGCTAATTAGTAGAAGCTTGGTTCCAACTTGATGGGGTGATTTATCCAGTGTTTGTTTAACCTGGTCTTAAAAGAAAACAGAGATGGGGCATTAACCACTTTATCAGAGAGACCATTCCAATCATTTACAATTCTAAATTTGAACGAATGGCCACGCAGATTACTTCTACACCTCGATTTTTCAAGTTTTTGGTTGTGACCTCTGGTTGTTCTTGTTGCATTGATTTTTAGAAAGTCATCTTTGATGTTATCTATCCCATTTGTCATCTTAAAGGTCTGCACCATATCTGACCTGAGTCTCCTGTACTCCATTGTTGGTAGCCCAAGAGCCTTGAGTCTTTCAGGATAGGATAAGTCTTTGATACCAGGGACCAGTTTGGTGGCTCTTCTTTGCACATTTTCTATAGATATCTTATCCTTTATAAGCATGGGTGCCAAAACTACAACAGTGGTCTCTAGATATGGTCTTACAAGGGATTTGTATAGGATAATGAACATTTCTTTGTTTACACAGCTAAAGGTCCTAAAGATCATTCCTTCATTTCTGTTTGCTTTTGCTACTGACAGGTTTACATGCTCACTAAACTTAAGATTAGAGTCAATAGTCACCCCTAGATCCCTTTCACTAGCAACAGATTGGAGTTTGTGAACTTCCCCCTGTTTGATGATGCTGTATGAAGTGTCACATTTTAAAGCTCTTTGGTGTTATTTTAGGTGCTTACACTTGTCAGTGTTGAGCTCCATCATCCATGTTCTCGTCCAGTTGTTTAAACGGTGTAGATCCTCTTGAAGATGTTGCCCCTGATCTCCTGGATCCATTGCAATTTATATCTTTGTATCATCTGCAAACATTTTGGTCAGGTTATGAATGACCTCAGGTAGGTCATTAACGTAGATGAGGAATAGGACTGGCCCCAGCACACTACCCTGGGGGACTCCACTTGTGACTTGACATGTACTTGATTCACAACCGTTGATAACAACTTTTTGTTCCATATCATTCAGGATGTCAGCAATCCAGCCCAGTATGTCCCCCTTAATGCCATATCCCTTGACTTTGTGTAGTAGTCTCCTGTAGGGTACTTTATCAAAGGCCTTTTTGTAGTCCAATTAGATGAAATCCACCTGCTTGTTTTGGTCAATAGCTTCTGTCCAGTCGTCAATTGATTCCAATAATTGTGTGGTGCAGGACATGCCACTTCTAAAACCGTGCTGCTCTTTGGAGAAAAGGTTGTTGTTGTCCATGTGTCCCATTATTTCATCTCTTATGATTCGCTGGAGTAGTTTGCCCACAATTGATGTAATGCTAATGGGCCTATAGTTCCCTGGATCTTTCTTGTTCCCTTTTTTAAAAATTTGTGTGACATTAGCTTGTTTCCAGGATTTCAGAAGACAATTTTCTGCTATTGATTTTTCAAAGATGTATTTAAGTGGGATCTTGATTTGGTCTGCGGTCTCCTTTAGGAATTTGGGATGTATGTTGTCAGGACCAGCCGCTTTGTTTACTTTCAGCCTGCCAATAGCTTTGAATATTTTTTCCTCTGATATCTCAATCCTGCTTATTTCCCCTATTAGGGGAGTGATCTTGGCATTGGGGAAGTGGTTCTTGCCCATCATCTACGAAAACACTAGCGAAGTGGTTATTTAGGACCTCGGCCTTTTCTAGGTCATTCTTGGTGAGTTCTCCGTTTCCTTTGTCAAGTTGAGTTATCTTCTCTTTTGTCTTGGCCTTGTTGCGGACATATTTCCAAAATAGTTTCGGTTCAGTTTTTATTTTACTAGCTAGTAATTCCTCATGGTTGTAGGTGTTGTTTCGAATAGCCCTTGTTGCTAAATTTCTTGCTTTTTGGTAGGATGTGAAGTTTGAAGCAGTTTTACAGTGTATACATTTTTCCATTTTCTCCTTTTTATCTTGACTGCTTCAAGAGTCTTCCTGTCGAGAACATGGTGGTCCTTTCCTTTTCCCGTTTGTCCTTTGCTCACTGGTATATTTTGCTTAACAACTTTAGATATTATTTCAGTAAAGAATTCCCAGGATTCGGTAAGATCCATAATATTCATGACACCCCACTCTACTTTTGAAAGCTCCTCCCTAATTACTGCATAGTCAGCTTTAAAATAGTTTAGTCTTGGTTTTTCTCCCGCTTTGTCTTAGGTGTAACATACAAATTTAAAAACTAACGATAGATGGTCACTAGGTCCAATACTGCTTTTATATTCCAGACTGTCAATCATATTCTCTTCATTTGTTAGAATGAGGTCTAGAACTGATGGAATGTTCCCCTCCCTGAGTCTTGTAGGATGCAACACATGTTGATATAAAAAGAAACCATGGGCTAGTTCTAGGAATTTTGAAGATACATGTTGTTCGTTGACATCAGTAGTATTTTCCTTCCAGTTGATTTCCTTAAAGTTAAAATCTCCCAAGATAAGAAGGTGAGAATGAGAGGTTGAATTAGCCTTTCCAAACAGTTCACTGAGCTGAGTGAAGTTCTCTCCATCACAGTTGGGACTCCTATACACGCAGCCCAATAGAAGGGAATCAGATTTGTTGAGTGTTATTTTACACCACACAGCTCCTTGTAGTTCAACTCGTCATCCAAACTAATTACGTCTAAATTGTCCCTTATATAGATGGCTACACCTCTGCGGAAATATTTATCTTTGTTGTTGAACTGATTGTATCCTTCTAGATTTAAATTTCTGGCCCAAGGATCGAATAGAGTTTTTAGGGAGGATCTCAGTTAATGCAATAATGTCTGGCTTTGATTCTTCAACAATAAGTTTTAGTTCTTCCATCTTTGGGACAGTCAGTGTGTCCACGTTAGTGTAAAAAACATTTAGGCCATCTGTGTTAAAAACTTTAAAACCAACATCCTATGGGTTTGAAAAGTTGTGCGAGTGACTGGTTTCATTCCTGGACTGTTGTGAGACTGGCAGACCACCGATTACGGTATCATCGGGGTCAAGCATCGATTCCTGGCTGGAGGGTGGTCGTCTTATAGCCAATAGCTGACTATTTAAGACCATGTTGGCGCTTTTTATTTATGTCTCTTCTTATTGAAGGACATTATAGAGCTATTATTTAATGATAAGACAGACAAGTATTTATATGTGTTTGTTTATATGAATTTGGAAGTACATAGTTTTATTCGGTCTTTTCTCTCCAAGTTTAATCGTAATTACCTTTTTCACAGTAAGCGGTGTAAAATCGAATGAACGTTCATGTTTTTGCGACTACACTTTATATAACATTTGATGAAGCGGATGGTTATATAATATCTCTGTACTATTATATTTAATCATTAATAATTACTAATTAATTTCATGTGCGGTGTGGCTATTTTTTTTACTAATGCTACTTTCAATATCCTATGTTTATATTATGATATTTTATTTATTCAGTGTAACTTGGAAGAAAAGGTTGTTACGCATGCTCGGAAAAAACTTTTAACTTCCTATCGCGGTAAAGTCGAAGCGGTGCAGTATATAGTCTTGGTTTTCTGTTGTATTTTATTCATTTTTCACTAATTGTGAAGGATTATATTGTATCAGCGACGTGCATAAAGGGCATTGGCAAGTACATTGATCTCTATTTTGCGATGTCATGTTATTAATCCTTTTCTGCTGTAACAGGAGACCCCCTGGACCCCCCCCCCCCCCCCCTTGTTTATAAAAAGAGTTCTTTCCTTTACACTTGTTTAAGCAATAGTAAACTTCAAGAGAAAAATAGAATAAAAACAAACTATTCAGATCTAGCACATGTGACCTTTTCATCCATGTGGAGGAATATGATTCTAGTACATGTTAGTTAAAGGAAAAAGGCTTTTGAAATTTTAGCCAGTTTTCCATTTGTTGGCCTCCAGTTTCAGGGGGTTGGCATGATCCTATTTTTTCATAACCCCTACCGATACTAATGGTCATCGCATCATACTTTTTCCAACCAAATTTGACTTTTTTTTCCAGCTGAAAATGGACAAAATATACCAAAAAGTGTTATTTCCCTGTATAAAGTCTAGTAAACTTTACCCCAGCTTCCCAAAGGGAGAACTGATAACTAGGAGTAAATAAATTTACAATTCAGATAAAGCAACTAAGGACCTTTTCATTCATGAAGTGCTTTTGATTCTGGTACGTCTGAGGAAGAGGTGTTTTGAAATTTTAGCCAATTTTCCCCCTTTGAACCCTGCCCCTCGGCCCATTGTTTCCTTACATCATCTCATCATTACTAATCTTAATTATTTCCTGAAAGTTACAATTTAGATAAAGCACCTTAGCATCTTTTCATTCACAGAAGAGTGTTGATTCTCGTACATCTGAATCTGGAGAAGATTCTGAAGCATTGGTCAACTTGGAATGGGGCAGGAATGCCAAATTTACAATTTGATAACCTCTTCCATCAATGATGATTCTTACATGTACTAAATTTGAAAGAAATCCATGAATTCACTGCTTCCTAAGAATTCAAACAATATTTTTTTATGAACAATGCACTTTGATGGAAGAAAGGTGATAACATTTTGTCACTTGAGCCTGTTTCTTTATACTGTATGGTAAATATTCCTCCATTTTTAATTGATTATTTTACCATATAAAGAAACAAGAAATTCACTAAAACCGATGGATTGTATGCCCCCCAAAAAAAGTAATTTGGGACTGGAATAAAGGTTACATGATACATGTATCTTTACCTGAAATTTACCGGCCATGCCTGGCACTATTATTATCTCCGAGGTTACCCAAGAGGTATGCAACAAAGCTTGTCTTCCTTCTACACATCATTTACCTTTGGAGGTATATAGGCTCAGAATTATTTGACCTTTGAACTTATTGAAACCTTGACTATACAGACCCCATTGTGGCACTACATAGTATACCGCATCACAATCTGACATATATAACTTATATTGAATTATCTTCATCAAATCAGAATTGCCCAGAAAAAGAATTGACCTGTGACCTTGACCTTCAGGCATAAGGACCAAAAAGTGGTATGTAACACATTGCCTTACCATCCCACATACATGTACATGTATATCACTAAAATTCCATTGCTCTCTTCAGCAAGTCAGGAGTTATGTCCCCAAAATCTTTTTTTGGGAGCATAAAAAAAGAGGAAATAGTCCCAAATAATCCTATAGAATATCAATAGATAAAACAACAGACTTCTGATTAATGTCACATAATCTATTGGTAAATAAATGATGACATCATAATCACTTTAGACAGCATCTATGCACAGTGGTGACTTTCCTCTGTGTTGTAAATTCACCAGCCTGCAAAATAAAAGCATCACAATATCTTAAGCTTAATGATTTAATACATAATAGAAATTAATTGTATGAAGTTTGTAGATCAATACATTATTATAAAGATCATTCTAATGTTGGCAGTACAGTGCCCTCACAGCTACAGAATTTTAATAACTACAAATCTGGTTTCATATACAACTCTAGTATATGTATATGCAGTTAAATAAATAGATTGTAATATTCTCCTAAATCATATACTAATAACTATAATGGCTATAAATCTGTATCAAATAAAAGTTTTGAAATGTCACTGTTAAAGCTTAGATCGGAATACACTTGTTTAGATTTCAAGGAGTCAAAAACATGCAACTATTATGATACCTGTGCTAGCTATAGGTAAATTTCAATCCAAATGAAACTGATGGTGAATGCATGTATATCAAATTGTACATAGAACTTGAAAGTTGTATTAAGGCATTCTCTCAACACAATAACATCAACTCTACAACAGTGATATACATGTACCATCAATTAAGATGCATCTCCATCAAAGTTTGATGATCATATAGCATATAGCATTCCAAATCTATAATGAGTAAACATACATTTCACATATGACACATGTGTATTATACTGTCATGTATTACATATGTGTATACTATTACAGGCAGGTATAACACTTGTATTTACTATTACACATATATATATATACTATCACATACATGTATTATACACATATAATATCACACACATGTATTATACATGTATACTATAACACTCAGTTATTATACATGTACCACTATATACTATCACACAGTTATTACACACATAAACTATCACAGCACAGATACTTATTATACACATACATACTATCATACACAGTTATTATACACATACATACTATCACAGTTATTATACACATACATAATATTATACACAGGTATTACACATGTACATACTATCACACAGTTATTATAACCATACATACTATCACACACAGGTATTACACACATACATACTATCACATAGTTATTATACACATACATATTATTACACACAGGTATTATACACATATATACTATCACACAGGTATTACACACATACCTACTATTACACACAGTTATTATACACATACATACTATAACACTTTTATTATACACATACATATATACTATAACACAGTTATGATACAGATACATACTATTACACACAGGTATTACACACATACATACTATTACACAGTTATTATACACATACATACTATAACACACCGTTATTATACACATGTATATAAACTATCACATAAAGGTATAATACATGAATATACTATCACACTAAAGTTTGTTACACAAACATACTACATGCATACTTACTATCACAGACAACTATAACACATATCTTTACTATCAGTATCACACATGTACACACTATCACAGACAAGTATTACACATGTACACACTATCACAGACAGGTATTGCAGATGCCCACACTATCACAGACAGGTATTACACATGCCCACACTATCACAGACAGGCATTACACATGTACACACTATCACAGATAGGTATTACACATGTACATATGATCACAGACAGGCATTACACATGTACACACTATCAGATAGGTATTACACATGTACACACTATCAGATAGGTATTACACATGTACACACTATCAGATAGGTATTACACATGTACATATGATCACAGACAGGTATTACACATGTGCACACTATCACAGACAGGTATTACACATGCCCACACTATCACAGACAGGTATTACACATGTACACACTATCACAAACAAGTATTACACATGTACACACTATCACAGAGAAGTATTACACATGTACACACTATCACAGATAGGTATTACACATGTACATACTATCACAGACAAGTATTACACATGTACACACTATCACAGACAAGTATTACACATGTACACACTATCACAGATAGGTATTACACATGTACACACTATCACAGACAAGTATTACACATGTACACACTATCACATATAGGTATTACACATGTACATATTATCACAGATAGGTATTACACATGTACACACTATCACAGACAGGTATTACACATGTACACACTATCACAGACAGGTATTACACATGCACACACTATCACAGACAGGTATTACACATGTACACACTATCACAGACAAGTATTACACATGTATATATATATATATACAATCACAGACATGTAAACACATGTACAGTACATACTATCACACTTTTATACATGTTCTCTGATTTCTTTACACACCTCATTTAACTTAATAATCTTAGTAATAATATTATTTCTTCTCTTGTCAATAGATAAAGGATATATAATATATACTGTCAATGAAAACAAGTCATCCAGAAGGCATGTACAATCATTGCAAAATCCTTTCATCAATAGTTCTATTAAAGTTATTTTTAGCTTTGCTTGCTATGTAGCAAATTGGGGCTACACCTTTCATTATTTATTTACCTGGTCTGATGGTACAATGTGAGTTTATGCCTAGTGTCTTAACTTCAATATATTTTTAATGAGGATATTTCACTACATCCTATTAAAAGTGAGTGAAACAGGCCATCTTGGTCTCTTGCATAACATCTAAAACTCCCAGGTTTAAGGATGCATACTTCATAGTACATTTGGTTGAAATACAAGAGTGAACTTGACTTACTGTCAAGGTGACAGATGTCAAATAGGTAAACAAATTCAAATGACTTCTGAAGAAATGAAATTCCTAAAATCATGATATTTGGCTGTTCAAGCTCCCTTGGATAGAGCTTGACAAAGTTTGCTTACAAAAAATACCTTCAGTTATATTTGAGGTCACAGGGGTAAAATATTTCAACACTTCAAACGACTTCTTTTAGCTATATAGGGAACCCATACACTTGATATCAAGAGTATGCCATTTCAAAGGTTTTAAATTGAAATAAAAAAAATTCAGATGAACTGTTCCTGATCAGGCCTCTTGTTATTTATGTAAAAAGTTGATATACAGTCTCTTGTTATTTATGTCAAAAGTTGATATACAGAGTATATGTATATAGAGAACACATACTAAGTATTAAGTATGTAAACAGTAGTTGTCTGCAGAGTTTATTATGAGAGGTAATATGTGCAATGTATACACTAAACAGCGTATATAATTTGGATTGGTATACACAGTATATATATACACTTAAAGAGTAATACAGAGTAATTTTTACATTGTTCTGAAGTTGGACTGAATATATATTACAAGTGTCAGCTGTAGGGAATTTCCTTTTAGCTCAGTGGTAGAGCATTGGGCTGGAGAGCCAAAGGTCGTGGGTTCGAGCCCGGCCAGCAACGGCACTAACTTTATCACTATTCCTCGTCCTATATATATATCTACTTAAGGGTCCGTGGTTGATTTTTTTTATAAACTTTACAGTTGGCATACATGTATGAGTAAGACAGAAAATTGGTGCAGAATGCATACCTTCTTATAACTTTCAGATTCTTTTTTTTCTCTCAAAAGTTTCAGCTTGAAATATATGTATTTATATATTGTATTGTTCTAAAGTTGTAATTTATACATACCAGGTACAGATTTTTATCTTACTTAATAATGCCACACAATTAGTCAGACACTTATACAAGACTGATATTTTAGAAATTATAAAACAAAAATCATGAAAATTATACTAAATGTAAATTCAAACAAGTTCTGTTTAGTTGAATTGATAGGGTATAACCTTCAATTGGCTTTGAGAAAAGTTAGATGTGAAGAAGCATTTTATAACTCATTATGTCTCAAGACTCGTGGATTTATATCTCATATACCTTGCCAGACTATGTACAGGACTTAATCCTTAAAAAGATACAAATAGTATACAGAATATAATTATATAAACAAACAGTGATGTAAAACAAGCAGTTTACAGTGTATAAACCATTCGTTCTTGTAACTGCTATTAGCATGTTTTATTGCTAGGTGTATTTTAGAACGGCGAAGTAAACTTGCCTACTGTAGATGTGTGTTAAAGTATAATGTACTCACATGTGTAACCTGTCTGTAATAGTAAATACAAGTGTAATACCTGTCTGTGATAGTAAATACACGTGGAATATCTGTCTGTGATAGTAAATACAAGTGTTATACCTGTCTGTGATAGTAAATACATGTGTTATACCTGTCTGTGATAGTAAATACAAGTGTAATATCTGTCTGTGATAGTAAATACAAGTGCTATACCTGTCTTTGATAGTAAATACAAGTGTAATATCTGTCTGTGATACTAAATAGAAGTGTAATACCTGTCTGTGATAGTAAATACAAGTGTTATACCTGTCTGTGATAGTAAATTTTCGCTGAATGAGCATCGCAAAAATTGCTGCAAGCTTTTAGGAACAAAGTCAACATTAGCATTGGTAGATGAAACATCTGGTGTTGAAGGATATGTTTCTTTCGATGCATTGATTTCCTTGATGTCATTCATAATTAATTTTGCCGCGGTTTCAATTACATTCTGTTTCCCACACTCGGTATCTTTGTTTTTTGGAAGCTGGTAAAAATCTCTGAGTATATATGATGCAGTTTCTTTGAAGGTTACAATATGTTTGCACTACCATTGATTTCTGTGATTATGACCGAAGGTCCAAAGTGTTCCTTTAGTTTAGATTTCATGTAAACTGCACTATATGCATCTTCTCCAACAATGGCTCTCATCCTTTCCACAAGGTCGCAAATAGACAGTAAATCTGCTGAATGTTCATGCAGGCACTTCACAACTGTCAGGAAAGCGTCAGCTTGGCGATCATTCTTTGGTCTTCCACAAGATTTTCTCTGCTGCTTGGTTGGAGTAAATGCTACTGGGATATGTTTATGTGTATGGAAATTCACGCTACACAGCTGATGGTATACAGCATCAGCAGCCGGTAAGTCTCTGATAAATTCGAGGCGTCCTTTCACATTATTTGCCCATTGGTCTTTTCTGTGCTCACACACTTGCTCCACTGTCTTCTGTAATTCCAGAGTTCTCACCGGATAAACATCTTGACCTCTTTTCTTATCAGAATGTTTAGCCATCCTTCCACAGAAGAAGCAATGGTCAGAAAACTGGAAAACTGTCTCTTCCATCGAGCGAAGGGAACACCCCTGAGGAGAATCATTTGTGATATCGTCCTTCAAATTTTTGGCATCTCGTTTTATAACATTTGCATTACAGTAAAGACGTCTGAATTCGATATGCACTCTGTCCCCGGGAGAGTAGTCCGAATTATTCTGACTTTTTATCGACTTTTTCATATCGGTCTGTCGTCGATCGACAACAGACCGATATGAAAAATTCGATAAAACGTCAGAATAATTCGGACTACCGGGAGAGGTAATTATATTATCACCACATATATCACTGGCACTATTTATCCCGCTGCTCCCTTTCCCACCAAGAACATTTGTGGTCTGGTCATCGTCAATTGGTACTTGACATATAGAGCAGGTTTCCTAAAATGGATAAAAAAAATCATGAGAAGCATTGCATATATTCATGAAATATTATATCATTAAATAGTTTTTCAAAATATCATCAATTACATTTTCTGAAATAAATCGATTCACTGATATCATACAATCGATTCCATGATATCATATAATCGATTCACTGATATCATACAATCAATTCCATGATATCATACAATCGATTCACTGATATCATATAATCAATTCACTGATATCATACCATCGATTCACTGATATCAAACAATAGATTCACTGATATCATATAATCAATTCACTGATATCATACAATCGATTCACTGATATCAAACAATAGATTCACTGATATCATACAATCGATTCACTGATATCATACAATAGATTCACTGATATCATACAATAGATTTACTGATATCATATAATGGATTCACTGATATCAAACAATAGATTCACTGATATCATACAATCGATTCACTGATATCATACAATAGATTCACTGATATCATATAATAGATTCACTGATATCATACAATCGATTCACTGATATCATACAATAGATTCACCGATATTATATAATAGATTCACTGATATCATACAATCGATTTAATGATATTACATTTTATGGATACATGCAATGCTTCTTATTAAAAACTTTATCTATTTAAGGAGTGAGTGAA
>NW_018407782.1:1067-2070 GCF_002113885.1 Mizuhopecten yessoensis | reverse complement strand
TTTATCGTTATATTGCAGGTATGGGCTTCCGTAGTTTTTTTTCTCAGTCAAATTGCGGTTCAATAGACAGGCAAATATTTTATCTTATGAGTAAAACAAAACATTTTCTATAAATTCAGATGAACACTGCCTTCACAGAAGTTTGAAATCAGCAAATATTCAAATACCAAACGATTCTTACACTGCTCTGACATATTTATGAATATGACTGTATACTGCCGAGCAATGACGTAGCAGACGACGGAAAATGTAAATTCGTAACGGATCAAAATTTTCATGTTTTCATCATACATAAGCATCTATATATGATATATCTATTAGTTCACTTACCATTAGTAGTGAAACAATCCACGGAAAAAGATGTACGCTGAAAATACCGGCGTTCT
Source organism: Mizuhopecten yessoensis (assembly GCF_002113885.1). Lineage (NCBI taxonomy): Eukaryota > Metazoa > Mollusca > Bivalvia > Pectinida > Pectinidae > Mizuhopecten > Mizuhopecten yessoensis. The sequence goes on along the minus strand of NW_018407782.1, from coordinate 1,684 downwards.
TCTGTTTATTTCATTCCACCATAGTTTGTGTATTACCTCCCCTTAGGAACTCTTTCGTGTGACGGTGGCCCGTACAGGCCATACATTCGTTTGCTAATTTAACAATTTTTCATCACAAAATTTGAATATTTCCCATCGTTAGAATTTTCTAGATTTTGTATATGTTGTTTAAACACATCTCTTATATATTCTCAACTAAAAATATTTTCTGTTGCAATTTGTTTGAGGTGAAACCATAGAATGACTAGACTACTAGCGATCTACTTCCGGTTTTACACTTGGCTTCCTGTCGTGTGCATGGTAAACTAAAAGTATGCGTGAGTTATCAGTAGTCGATACCAGTTGACCACAGCTGATTTATCCTAACTCCTTCTACTTCTTTTCTCTATCTCTCGCTCCTTCTCTCTTCTCTCTCTCTCTCTACTGTTCTTTGCGTTGCGGCAACATTCCTTTGAATTATTCGTGTGACAAATATGGCTGACTGCATCACAATTTTTTCGGCAAACTGTCAAGGGTTAGGTAATAATGTTAAAAAAAAAATGTGTTTTCGTACTTACGAGGTAAATCATATAATATGTTTTACGGCACGGCCGTTAGAGAGGGCGGAGCCAGGTTGA
>NW_018407782.1:0-581 GCF_002113885.1 Mizuhopecten yessoensis | reverse complement strand
GTCTAAAAATTAATTTGTTCAATGCTATAAAAACTGGATTTATATAAATTTTATTAAAAATAAGAAGAATATGCGAAATCACATTTTTTGTCATTTTTCAATACCCATCATTGCAGCCAAGAGAGTCAATAGATCTATAATATCATATATATATATATTGTGGATGAATACATTTGTTTCAGCAATTTCCTGACTTATATGCTTTATATGTCTCTGCTTTATGTATAGTTTTAGCAATAGAGAAAATGTATTGTTTCCTCAATTAGAAATTGAATCAGTTCAGCACATTAAACTGGATAGTTTTTTTTTAAATCGTGCAGATTTGTAAAACAGCAGATTTTCTTTTATGAATAAAAAAAAAGCTGTGAGATAGTAATCAAAAATGAAAATTTTACAGTATGTATTCATTTTTTTTCTTCTATTTTCTTCGTGCAAAATATCAAATATTTACATTTGCATGGCATTATCACTATATAGCCTCTTTGAGAGCTGTGTCGTTGGTGGGACTTTAATTACCATGCCGCACGAGCCACAAATACCATGCCGCACGAGACACAATTCTTAGCGTATTAATTACAACA
>NW_018407781.1:0-3560 GCF_002113885.1 Mizuhopecten yessoensis | reverse complement strand
AATTCCTGTCACAGATTCTTGAGAAGCTGGAATGGAACTAGCAATCATCTGATCCTCCTCATCTTGTGTCTTAACATCAACATCAGCACATACTAGCTGGCTTTGTTTATATGATTCAACAAAACACTTTGACACATCTTCCTGTGAATTCTTCAGTGAATTTGCACCTTGACTGTTTGTCAAACAGTGTCCTGAATCACTCTTGGTGTGTAAATGTTCAGAAGTAGAGACTGTTTTTCTGTCACCAAGAGCATCCAGGGTTTCAAGGAAAATATCCCATTCATTGATCACACATTTCAGGTAGCGGGTAAGATACAGAAGGGCACAGGTCTCAGGAGAGGTCAAAAGGTCAACCAGTACACTGTGGTCAAAACCAGTCATTTGAAGCAGCAGGTAAAACTGTTTGTGTGGGTTTATCGTTGTGGTCAGCTTCTCAAGATATGGTCCTAGTGCATCTGACCTAAACACAAAATTGTCTCATCTATATAAGGTACATTAACAAGAGTAATATGATCATGACTTCAAAACACAAGAGGCCCTAGGGTATTAATTGCTCACCTGGTTTGGTTTTAGTTTAACTTGCTTTATAAGACTGTATATATGTTCATATAGCATACTCAGTGAATTGTTGATATAGGAACTCTGTCACGTTCATCAGACAAACGACAGACCAGTAAATGTATGTACATTGAGCTGTTAAATATGTACAAGATTACCAATCGACAAGGCAATTTGGCTACCCTATAAGCATTTGAACTGTTGATCACATCAACAAATCCATTTTGTTAAGTACTTTGTCATTGATGAGGGACAGTATGGGCCCCTCATATTGATTCACAACTGGTCCAAACTTAATGTTTATATGCTTTACTAGTCATTTACCTGGTGAAGATTATGGAGTACATATGGCACAATACATCATAATGTCACACACAAACTTTTCACTGGTTGTGCTGTATGAAGCTTTAAATAAATTTACCAACCCAAACAAAATGTTTCAAAATACTGTATGATACTTTCATTCTGTATTAAGTTTATGATTCTGTTCAAGGAAAAAATATTAAGAATTCAATTTTACACAGTAACATGAATAACATCTATCTTAACTCTATTAGACGAGTAGCCTCTTTGTGAGGGTCATATTTGCCAAAAAAACAAGATATCCAAGAAGGATCTTGGCACCCACCATGGAAGCATCTTTATCAATTCTACAAAAGATGATCTGTAACCTTCTTGCTCTTCATTTTCCTTACAAGTAATATAACCCAGTCCCATGTATGAAATCCTAAACAGGAATCTGGTACATTAACTTAAACCTTCCAATGTCAAATGTTATTGTATAAGAATTGCACAACTGAAAAATGCTAAAACTCTGTAATTATAACATACTGGTAATTAGAAGTGCTGTCAATAAAGGATGAACTCTCATTAGGACCAGGGTATTTTTTAACAAGGGGACCTAAGGGAACATACTTTTGAAACAGTGATAACAAAATTGAACTGTCAAAAATCAAGATGGCCACCTGTCAGCCAACTTGGTTTTCCTATCAATCCCAAAAAAACATTTTGCATAACAAAGGACCCATGGGAACCCTAATGTGAAATTTGGGAAAGATCCATCCAGTTCTTTCTGAGGAATAGCACTAACAATCTTAAACTCACAACATTCAAGATGACTGCCTGTTGGCCATCTCAGTCTTCCAAACAGTCTCAATATTTAACATGCATACATGTAACTAGGGACCATGGGAAACTTTCACATGAAATTTGAGAAAGATCCCTCAAGTACTTAGTGAGAAATAGTACTAAAAATCTTTGATTATCAAAATTCAAGATGGCTGCCTGTCGGACATCTTTGTTTTCTATTCAGTCTCAATATTCAATACTTGTAAAAGAGACTGTGGGAAAACTTCATTTGAAATATTGAGAAAGATCAGCCAGTACTTTCTGAGAAATACTACAAATAGCACTAATTAACTTTATCCCTCAATATTCAAGATGGCCGCCTGTCAACCCTCTCTTTTTACTGATCAGTTTCACAATTCAAAATCCATAAAAAAGGCCATGGGAAATCTTCATGTGGAAATTGATAAATATCCATCTCATACCTTCATAGAAATAGTGCCAACAAACTTTAACTCTCAAAATTCAAGATGGCCAGCAGTCGCCCATCCTGGCTTTCTGATCAGTCCCAAAATTTGAAGCAATATAAGCAAACAAGACCTAATTTTAGAAAATGAGTTAAGGCTTGATGTGGCTTTGATTCATTCAGGCCTCACCTTTTCTTTGTGATACAGTAGATGTCCAAGACTTCCAATAAAGCCTCCATCAATGTGTCATCCTGGTCACCAAACACAGTGGTCATCCAGTCAAACGGCTGACCACTGTGCTCACTCCCTTGTACAGTTATGGTGGCATGGTCATTCAGTTGGGAAAGACATCTGGATAGATCTAACAAGGCTAGATTCACTTCTGAAGAGAAATGTGGTAAATTGTACTTTAGAAAATTAAAATATTGAAATATGATCTTGTACAGGAAAATAAGAAAACAAAAATAGTATTGAAAGCGTGCTTATGTTTTCTCTTTTATATGAATTTTATAAAATATGTACATATGTATAGAAATGTTCATGTTAGCTAAACCCTTCCCTCCCCAGCTTCAGCCCCTCCATTTGTACAATTTTGAATCCAGGCATCCTGAGAATGTTTCCAACCAAATATGGATGATCTACTTCTCTTATTTCAAGCGAAGAAGTCTCTTAAAACAATATGGCTAAGTTATCCCTTTTATGAACCGTCCCTCAGCCGAAAAGGGGTCAACCCCTTCATTTGAACAATTCTGAGTCCCAACCCTCTGAAAATGCTTCCAACCAGACATTGTTTCTCTCTTAGTTTCTTAAATCAATATGGCCAAATTAACCCTTTTTGGCCCTGCCCCTCAGCTCCTCTATTTGTGCAATTTCGAAGGTGAAACCCCAGNCCCGCCCCTCAGTCCCCTGGGGGCTGGGGACCATATAATTCACAACTTTGGTTGACCTTTGGCCATGGAAGTTTTCTGCAACATTTCATTGAAATTGGTTTGGGGGTTTTGGAGAAGTCGAAAATGTAAATTGTTTACGGACGGACGACGAACGACGACAGACAAACGGCGATCGCAATAGGTCACCTGAGACTTTGTCTCAGGTGACCTAAAAATGTAAATATATGGATTGAATGGCATTTTTCAAATTTTCATGCCGGTATAAATGCCAATTGGTTACATCCATGTTAAATATGCAATAACGATGTAACCAATTTGCGTATATACCGGCATGAAAATTAAAAAAACGGCATTCAATCCCTATGAATTATACTCGTGCTATGAGCATTCATGTAGATAGGTACAGTTGTGGGACCGCACAATGCACCAAAAATAGCGTGCGAACACCGTGCATACATCGTTCACACACCGTCTGCACATCGTCCACACATGGTGCGCACAACTGTGCGATTTAGCAATCGTTGCCTCGTTGTGTCCTTCTCTCCGCACAACTGTGCGATTTGGTATCATTTGTAGATCA
>NW_018407780.1:31590-32347 GCF_002113885.1 Mizuhopecten yessoensis | reverse complement strand
ATCAGTTGATGAAATATTTGGAACCTTTTTGCCAATCATGCATCACTACAGAGTGTTCAGTACCTTCAGTACTTTGATGGGCAAAATTAGAAATGGGCAAAAGCGCAAGAGTCCCCATCCCCTAACCCTAACCCTAACCCTAACCCTAACCCCTAAACCCTAACCCTAACCCTAACCCTAACCCAACCCTAACCCTAACCCTATCCAAAAAGAACCAAACAATTTGACCAAGGCAGAAATGGAAGCAATTAAATCACTCAAAAAAGACAGTTCTATTATAATCAAAAAAGCCGACAAAGGTTCTTCAACTGTTATCATGGACAAATCCGATTATATTTGGGAAGTTGAGAGGCAACTAAATAACCTCAAACATCATAAGAAATTAGAGGCTCCCATCTACCCCAAAACAAGCATAGAGTTACTTAAAACCCTCACGATATTAGAACATAACAAATTCCTAAACAATAAACAAGTAGAATACCTTAGGCCAAAAGATAATCCTAAACCCAGACATGTCTATATCCTACCTAAAATCCATAAACCACCCGAAACGTGGTCTAAACCATTCTCAATCCCCCAGGTAGGCCTATCATATCTGATGTAGAGAGTGAATCATATAGAATTTCAGAATACATTGACCATTTCTTAGCTCCGCTCTCAATGAAACACCCAGCGTATATCAGAGATACTTTTGATTTCATCAACAAAATTAGCAATTTGGTTATCCCTCAAAATAGTCTCCTTATTAGTTTAGATA
>NW_018407780.1:26796-30429 GCF_002113885.1 Mizuhopecten yessoensis | reverse complement strand
CCCAATTCGGACCAACTAGACGATAGGGAACAATTTTGGATGAATTAACTTTAAACCCTAAAACCTAACGGTATTAATGAAAAATTTCTCCCCTTTGTCATTACCTACAATAGGACTGCCCAAACAGCGAGCCACAAGGTAAGAAAACATTACGTAGACTTAAGAACAAAGTTACCAGAAGTATTCAAATCTAAACTAGTTACAGCCTACCGTTAAAACAAAAGTTTGCAAGACCTGTTAGTTCGTAGCCGACTTAAAGCAGCAACATAAACACTTAGGCCAGTGCACAGGGATTAAACCCTAATCCTTAACCTTAATCCTTAAACCTAACCCTAACCCTAACCCTAACCCTAATTTCAGATTATCAGGTGTTCGGAGAATCGGGACTTCATATTAATTTTCTTTCGTATATAAATGACTCGCAAATACTTATCTAGGTAAATAATTATTTAAAATCAATATCATAGAACATGCCACATTAATAACACCATAACTTTGCAGTTCAAAACATCCCATTCGCAACTTTCATGACAAACTCTACTACTGCTTACAAAAATTATATTTCAAATACGAAAAGTATTTAAATCTCATTTAACACTAATCAACATGCCGGTCAAATCGTCGAAAGGGTGAGCAATCCATCTATTTATCATGAATATGATATAATATTCACAACATGTTGTCGTACCTCTAATTCATTCACTAAATGTCTAATGGTGAGCAATAAATCCATCTATTATAAATGTATTGAACCATTGTTCGTACTTACTTAGGGATCACGTCGCTTAATGCTGCTATTCCATTTGTTGAAGTACGCTTCCCATCTACTGAATATCCTTGAAATATTGATATAAAGAGCAACTCCTATAAACACAAGCACGAAAAGAAGAAAGTCAGTGACTCCTGTCATTAACAATAACGCATCCACCATTTTCTGCCATAACATCACATGCGCAAAGGACGGTCAACTAGTATGTTGCATTGTGGGTAGGGTTAGAGTAAGGTTTAACTTATGATTACCTTATATGTTATGTGTTCAGTTTAAGGTAATATTTACCTTTAAGGTTAGGTTTTACGTAAAGGTTAAGATTAAGGTCGAGTTTAGGTTTACGTTTAACGTAAAGGTTAAGTTTATGGTTACGTTTAACGTTAACCCTAAGTTTAAGGTTAAGTTTAATGTTAAGTTTATCCTTAACCCTAACCCTAACTTAAAGGTAAGGTTTAACGTTAATGTTAAGTTTAATGTTACATGCAACGCTAAATTTATGTTTAAAGTTAAGGTTGAGTTTAAGGTTGAGTTTAAGGTTGAGTTTAAGGTTAACTTGAAGGTTAACTTGAAGGTTAACTTGAATGTTAACCTTAAGATTAACTTTAAGGATAACTTTAAGGATAACTTTAAGGATAACTCTAAGGTTAGCTTAAGGTTAACATTTAAGTTTAAGTCTAAGTTTAACATTAGGTCCATAGTTAAGATTTAAGTTATATTTCAGTTTGAGGTTAGGTTTAACTTTGAGGATAGGTATAACGTAAAGGTTTAGATAAAGGTTAAGTTTAAGTTTACATTGACCGTTAAGGTTAAGCTCAAGGCTAAGTTTATGTTTACGTTGAACGTAAAGGGTAAGTTTAACGTTAAGGTTAAGTTTAAGGTTACGTTAATGTTAACTTTAACTTTAAGGATAATTTAAATGTTAGGTTTAACGTTAAGGTTAAGTTCAAGGTTACGTTTAAAGTAAAGGTTGAGTTTAAGATTAAGTTTCTGTTTAAGTTTAACGTTGACCTTAGGTGTATGGTTAAGTTTAAAGTAACGTTTGCGTTTGAGGCTAGGTTTAACTCCAAGGTTTTGTTGAAGGTAAATGTTAAGTTTAAGGTTAAGTTTAAGTTTACGTTTAACGTTCAGGTGAAGCTTTACATTAAGATTTAGTTTAAGGTATCGTTTAACGTTAACCTTAAATGTAAGGTAAAATTTAACGTTAATGACAAATTTAAGGTTATGTTTAACTCAAATATTTAGTTTAACGCTAAGGTGAAGTTTAACGTTAATATTACGTTTAAAGTTAATGTTAAGTTTAAGGTTCAGGTTAAGCTTAATGTTAAGTTTAACGTTAAGGTTGAGTTTAAGGTTAAGTTTAATATAAAGTTTAACGTTAACCCTAAGTTTAATGATATGTTTAAGGTTACATTTCAGTTTAAGGTGAAATTTAACGATAATGTTAACTTTAAAGTTAGGTTTAACGTAAAGGTTAGGGTTTAACATAAAGTTAAAGTTTAACGTCAAGGTTAAGGATAAACTAACTAAGTTTAGAACGAAAAATATTTTTAATAATATTTGAATTATTACAATACGAATTTCAGATTATCAGGTGTTCGGAGAATCGGGCCTTCAGACTAATTTGCTTTCGGTATATAAATGACTCGCAAATACTTATCTAGGTAAATAATTATTAAAAATCAATATCATAGAACATGCCACATTTATAACACCAAAAATTTGCACTTCAAAACATCCCATCCGCAGCTTTCATGACAAACTCTACTACTGCTTGCTAAAATTATATTTCAAATAAGTACGAAAAATATTTAAGTCTCATTTAACACTAATCAACATGCCGGTCAAATCGTCGAAAGGGTGAGCAATCCATCTATTTATCATGAATATGATATAATATTCACAACATGTCGTACCTCTAATTCATTCACTAAATGTCTAATGGTGAGCAATAAATCCATCTATTATAAATGTATTGAACCATTGTTCGTACTTACTTAGGGATCACGTCGCTTAATGCTGCTATTCCATTTGTTGAAGTACGCTTCCCATCTACTGAATATCCTTGAAATATTGATATAAAGAGCAACTCCTATAAACACAAGCACGAGAAGAAGAAAGTCAGTGACTCCTGTCATTAACAATAACGCATCCACCATTTTCTGCCATAACATCACATGCGCACAGGACGGTCAGCAATTATGTTGCATTGTGGGTAGGGTTAGAGTAAGGTTTAACTTATGATTACCTTATGTGTTATGTGTTCAGTTTAAGGTTACATTTACCGTAAAGGTAAGGTTTTACGTAAAGGTTAAGATTAAGGTCAAGTTTAGGTTTACGTTTAACGTTAAGGATAAGTTTATGGTTACGTTTAACGTTAACCCTAAGTTTAAGGTTAAGTTTAATGTTAAGTTCAACCTAAACCCTAACCCTAACGTTAAGGTAAGGTTTAACGTAAATGTTAAGTTTAATGTTACATGTAACGTTAAATTTACGTTTAAAGTTAAGGTTAAGCTCAAGGTTAAGTTTGTATTTCCGTTGAACGTTAAGGGTTAGTTTAACGGTAAAGTTTAGCTTAAGGTTACGTTTAACGTTAACCCAAAGTTTAAGGTTACGTTTAACGTTAACCCTAAGTTTAAGGTTAAGTTAATGTTAACTTTAACGCTAAGGATAATTTAAAGGTTAGGTTTAACGTTAAGGTTAGGTTTAACGTAAAGGTTAAGTTCAAGGTTACGTTTAAAGTTAACCCTAAATTTAAGGTATAATTTAACGTTAAGGATAAATTTAAGGTTACGTTTAATTCAAATATTTAGTTTACCGCTAAGGTGAAGTTAAACGTTAATTTTAAGTTTAACGTTAATGATAAC
>NW_018407780.1:14499-25272 GCF_002113885.1 Mizuhopecten yessoensis | reverse complement strand
GTACGAAAAATATTTAAGTCTCATTTAACACTAATCAACATGCCGGTCAAATCGTCGAAAGGGTGAGCAATCCATCTATTTATCATGAATATGATAAAATATTCACAACATGTCGTACCTCTAATTCATTCACTAAATGTCTAATGGTGAGCAATAAATCCATCTATTATAAATGCATTGAACCATTGTTCGTACTTACTTAGGGATCACGTCGCTTAATGCTGCTATTCCATTTGTTGAAGTACGCTTCCCATCTACTGAATATCCTTGAAATATTGATATAAAGAGCAACTCCTATAAACACAAGCACGAGAAGAAGAAAGTCAGTGACTCCTGTCATTAACAATAACGCATCCACCATTTTCTGCCATAACATCACATGCGCACAGGACGGTCAGCAATTATGTTGCATTGTGGGTAGGGTTAGAGTAAGGTTTAACTTATGATTACCTTATGTGTTATGTGTTCAGTTTAAGGTTACATTTACCGTAAAGGTAAGGTTTTACGTAAAGGTTAAGATTAAGGTCAAGTTTAGGTTTACGTTTAACGTTAAGGATAAGTTTATGGTTACGTTTAACGTTAACCCTAAGTTTAAGGTTAAGTTTAATGTTAAGTTCAACCTAAACCCTAACCCTAACGTTAAGGTAAGGTTTAACGTAAATGTTAAGTTTAATGTTACATGTAACGTTAAATTTACGTTTAAAGTTAAGGTTAAGCTCAAGGTTAAGTTTGTATTTCCGTTGAACGTTAAGGGTTAGTTTAACGGTAAAGTTTAGCTTAAGGTTACGTTTAACGTTAACCCAAAGTTTAAGGTTACGTTTAACGTTAACCCTAAGTTTAAGGTTAAGTTAATGTTAACTTTAACGCTAAGGATAATTTAAAGGTTAGGTTTAACGTTAAGGTTAGGTTTAACGTAAAGGTTAAGTTCAAGGTTACGTTTAATGTTAACCCTAAATTTAAGGTATAATTTAACGTTAAGGATAAATTTAAGGTTACGTTTAATTCAAATATTTAGTTTACCGCTAAGGTGAAGTTAAACGTTAATTTTAAGTTTAACGTTAATGATGACTTTAACCCTAAGTTTAATGATATGTTTTAGGTTACGTTTCAGTTTAAGGTTAAGTTTAAAGTTAGGTTTAACATAAAGGTTAAGTTTAACATAAAGTTAAAGTTTAAGGCCAAGGTTTAGGATAAACTCACTAAGTTCATAACGAAAAATATTTTTATTAATATTTGAATTATTACAATACTAATTTCTGATTATCAGGTGTTCGGAGAATCGGGCCTTCAGACTAATTTGCTTTCGGTATATAAATGACTCGCAAATACTTATTTAGGTAAAAAATTATTTAAAATCAAAATATCATAGAACATTCCACATTAGTAACACCATAACTTTGCAGTTCAAAACATCCCATCCACAGCTAAAATTATGTTTCAAATATGTATAAACACTATTTAAATCTCATTTAACAGTAATCGACATGCCGGTCAAATCGTCGAAAGGGTGAGCAATCCATCTATCCATCATGAATATGATATGATATCCACAACATGTTGTAAATACATCCATCATGAATACAGATTCCAAAAAGATGGCGGCGTTTACATTGTATTGTCTACAAAATAACTCCGCCTTCACTAAGTCATGTGACATTTCTCATGACATTGACGAGTTGGTAGGTGCGCACATAATACATTAATCATGAATACATATCCCGAAAAGATGGCGGCCTTTACATCACGTTATCTACAAAATATCTCCGCCTTACATAAGTCACGTGACATTTCTCATGACATTGACGAGTTGGTAGGTGCGCACTTTCGCAAATACCCTCTAACCTTAACCCTAACCCTAACCCTAACCCCTAACCCTAACCCAAAGTAAAGGAGTATAACTCAAATACAATGGACATACATCAAAGGCTTGCAATATTAACTAAAGACTAAGTATACCAATGACTTGGTATATAAAGGAAATAGTTCGAATATAAACCTAAGACTTGGAACATAATTTTGTACACAAAATTGGGTTTGACAAAGTTACTGAAGGCAACTTGTTACTTGAAAGATATATATAGCAAAAGAAAAAATACATTGCCCTTTGCATGTGGAGTGAAATATTGTTTCCCCATGTCCGATTTTTCTTCGAGGTGTGCCTCGGGGCCATCATCTGACCTCGGTGAAAACAAAATCACAATATCTCACTTAACCGAGGGCAATATTTTTATGTACTGGTTATATCATATATTTATGGTAAATTATTTTCTTATATAGTAAAAGAATTACTTAAATTACTAAATTAATAACTAAGTAATTATATTTGACTTAAAAAATTACTAATCATATCTTTGTAGTAGTAACAAGTAATACATATTTTGATAACGTTGTTATAAGTAGATAGACATAAGTAATTATAAGCAATTACTAGTAATTTTAAGTAAATATGTAGTAATTGCTTAATGCAAATACTTTTTAAATACTAAGTTTTGTTTTGGAGTGTAAAGTCTATGCAAAATAGAGCAAAGGCAACATAAAAAACATAGTCAAGTCCACATCCAAAATTTATTAAAGTCTATATAATAAACATAGTCAAGTCTATTTATAAGAAATAGTCTAGGCTAAACAAAAGACATAGTCAAATGGATATAAAAGACATAACAAAGTCTACACAAAGGACAATGACGTCTGCACAAAGTCATAAAAGTGGTCATAGTCAAGTCAATATAAGAGATATAGTAAAGTCTATACAAGTGACATAGACAAGACCATCAAAAGTGCACAGTCATAGACAAGTATTTACAAAGGATATAGACAAGTATTTACAAAGGATATAGACAAGTTTTTAAAAAGGATATAGACAAGTATTTACACAGGATATAGACAAGTATTTACAAAGGATATAGACAAGTATTTAGAAAGGATATAGACAAGTATTTACAAAGGATATAGACAAGTATTTACAAACGATATAGACAAGTATTTACAAAGGATATAGACAAGAATTTACAAAGGATATAGACAAGTCTACACAATGGATATAGACAAGTATTTACAAAGGATATAGACAAGAATTTACAAAGGATATAGACAAGTCTACACAATGGATATAGACAAGTATTTACAAAGGATATAGACAAGAATTTACAAAGGATATAGACAAGTCTACACAATGGATATAGACAAGTATTTACAAAGGATATAGACAAGTTTTTAAAAAGGATATAGACAAGTATTTAGACAGGATATAGACAAGTATTTACAAAGGATATAGACAAGTATTTACAAACGATATAGACAAGTATTTACAAAGGATATAGACAAGAATTTACAAAGGATATAGACAAGTCTACACAATGGATATAGACAAGTATTTACAAAGGATATAGACAAGAATTTACAAAGGATATAGACAAGTCTACACAATGGATATAGACAAGTATTTACAAAGGATATAGACAAGTCTATACAATGGATATAGACAAGTATTTACAAAGGATATAGACAAGTTTTTAAAAAGGATATAGACAAGTATTTAGACAGGATATAGACAAGTATTTACAAAGGATATAGACAAGAATTTACAAAGGATATAGACAAGTATTTACAAAGGATATAGACAAGAATTTACAAAGGATATAGACAAGTCTACACAATGGATATAGACAAGTATTTACAAAGGATATAGACAAGTATACAAACAGAACATAACCAAGTCACATACAAAAACGGTCAGGGTTTGTTAAAATAAAGATGCCGAAGGTGACTTAACAATAGTGATATTACAGAAAGAAAAAAAATCATGTCTGCGAAATTGCAAGAAAATACTGACAAAAAATAATATATTTCAAATACATAACACGTCCGATAAGCTCAAACACAAGAAGGCTACATTCACATCTCATAACAATCCTGATAAGCTACGTTTCAAATCCATGACGAGTACGATGAGTTCCCAACAAATGTTGCCTATAATGTTACGGATGCTCAGACAACACTACGAAAATAATAATAATAAAACAATAACGATTACCCAGGGTAAACATGCCCACTGGCCACTTTTTTTAATTTCAGTCTATAACCGATAATTTTTCGTATTGAACTTTTTATAGCATATTGTTATGGGATTTATGCCGCGTTTTTACACTTTTACCACAATAGGGCATCGTCGAAGGTAATCACATGCAAAAAGGCATCAACGATTACCCAAGGTAAAGATGCCTACTGGGCACTTGTTTTAATTTCAGTCTAAAATCGTTAATATTTCGTATTGAACGTTTTAGGACATATTGTTATAGGTCTTATGCCGCTTTTTTACATCTTTACCACTAAATGGCATCGTCTAAGGTACATGGTATACACATACAAAAGGGCGTCAACGATACCCCAGGCTAACGATGCATACTGAGCACTTTTTCGCATTTCAGTCTAAAATCTTAAAATTTTCGTTTTAAACGTGCCAGGGCACAACATTTTTAGATCTTATGCTGCTTTTTCACACCTATACCACAATAATGCATATTCGAAAGTAATCACATGCAAAATAACATAAAGGATACCCCAGAAAGATGCCTACTGGGCACTTGTTTTTATTTCAGTCATAAATTGTAAATTTTTCGTGTTGAGTGTTTTAAGAAATATTGTTATTGGACTTATGCCGTTTTTTCACACCTAATCCACAACAGGGCATCTTCTAAGGTAATCACATAACAAAGGGCATCTTCTTAGATACTCACATAACAAAGTGCATCTTCTAAGGTAATCACATAACAAAGGGCATCTTCTAAGGTAATCACATAACAAAGGGCATGGTATCTGCTCTCTTATGAATACTCACTCTATATCGAAATGATAATCAGTTTACAGACTGTGGTTGTCTTATTGAAAACTGCAATGTAGTTTACATCATCTTACATTTATTCAACAGAATATTTACAGTATAATCAAAGTATTAGGATTAATGAAACGTGCCGAGGATATTCAGGCAGGCCAGGGAATTAGCATAGATATTGATATTGATTAATTTACCAACATGAATCGGATTTATTTGATGAAGGAAAAAAGATTTAGGTGGGTAACATAACAGATCGCCTATTTTGATTAATCAAACCATATAAAAATATTCAGACAATCAATTGGTTCGTGTTCTAAACTCTAATGAAAATTCTTTTGACCTATTGGAATATTCATGAAAATGATGTATCAGCTATTGAAACGAAAACTTCGTCGCCCCTCCAACTGTCGCTGACTTGGCTAACGTGTGACGCCGCGTCGACCCTCCAACTGTCGCTGACTTGACTACCGTGTGACGCCGGGTGGCCCCTTTAACTGTCGCTGACTTGGCTACCGTGTGACGCCGCGTCGCCCTACAACTGTCGCTGACTTGGCTACCGTGTGACGCTGGGTCGCCCCTCCAACTGTCGCTGATTGACTACCGTGTGACGCCGGGTCGCCCCTCCAACTGTTGCTGACTTGGCTAACGTGTGACGCTGGGTCGCCCTCCAACTGTCGCTAATTGACTACCGTGTGACGCCGGGTCGCCCCTCCAACTGTCGCTGACTTGGCTAGCGTGTGACGCTGGGTCGCCCTCCAACTGTCGCTGACTTGGCTAACGTGTGACGCTGGGTCGCCCCTCCAACTGTCGCTGACACCAAACAGTAGTTGGGCCTTATTCTTCATTGTGATTATTGTACCTAATATCCATCCTACAACATTTCAAAATCAATTGTAGTAGACTTCTAGAAATTGGTCGCCTATTNACGCCCCTCCAACTGTCGCTGACTTGACTACCGTGTGACGCCGGGTCGCCCCTCCAGCTGTCGCTGACTTGGCTAACGTGTGACGCTGGGTCGCCCCTCCAACTGTCGCTGACACCAAACAGTAGTTGGGCCTTATTCTTCATTGTGATTATTGTACCTAATATCCATCCTACAACATTTCAAAATCAATTGTAGTAGACTTCTAGAAATTGGTCGCCTATTGGATGGTATCTCTATCATCTAGCTATCACATCAGTTATTGATTGTACGGTAGGGTGAGCACATTAACGGGTCTTTATATTTGTGTGATTTGCTCTTGTTTCAAATTACTAGTTCAAAGATGGGAGAGACAACAGCCCCTGCAAATTCAGGGAAACAAGGTATTGCCGATGTTTGGCAGGAGACAACTCAAAAACAGGATATGATTCCTACATCAAAAACTGAAGTTTTGCAGTCTTCAGCAAAACAACTGATAACTAGTTTTAATGCCAGTACGACATTTCACGGTATCCGCTTTGCATTTGGTACAGACATTTCGATGAAACGAAGGTAAGTACTGTAGTGAATTACTTACATTGACAATTATTGCAAAATTTCAATCAATATATTAATCTTAAAGTAGAGAAAGAATATATCAAAAGAAGTATGGTCACAATAAGAAGACGTTACTTTCTGTAAGACTTCAATCTCATTTGTTGAATTATATATAATTAATATAATATCTGAAAAATGGCAGCATTGCTGCTGCATGTAAATAACCACAAGATATGTGTATGTTTGATGACGACAGGACAGTATGATCACGAGAAATATGTTTGATGATCACAAGACATAATGTGTATGTTAGATGACCACAGGACATAATGTGTA
This sequence comes from Mizuhopecten yessoensis, assembly GCF_002113885.1. Taxonomy (NCBI): domain Eukaryota; kingdom Metazoa; phylum Mollusca; class Bivalvia; order Pectinida; family Pectinidae; genus Mizuhopecten; species Mizuhopecten yessoensis. The sequence goes on along the minus strand of NW_018407780.1, from coordinate 18,643 downwards.
TGTTAGATGACCACATGACATTATGTGTATGTTAGATGGCCACAGGACATAATGTGAATGTTAGATGACCTCAGGACATAATGTGTATGTTAGATGACCACAGGACATACAGTGTATGTTAGATGACTACAGGACATAATGTGTATGTTAGATGACCACAGGACATAATGTGTATGTAAGATGACCACAGGACATAATGTGTATGTTAGATGACTACAGGACATAATGTGTATGTAAGATAACCCCAGGACATAATGTGTATGTTAGATGACTACAGGACTTAATGTGTATGTTAGATGACCACAGGGCATAATGTGTATGTTAGATGACCACGGGACGTAATGAGTATGTTAGATGACCACAAGACATGATGTGTATATTAGATGACCACAGGACATAATGTGTATGTAAGATGACCACAGTACATAATGTGTATGCTAGATGACCACAAGACATAATGTGTATGTTAGATGAATACAGGACATAATGTGTATGCTAGATGACCACAGGACATAATGTATATGTTAGATGACTTCAGGACATAATGTGTATGTTAGAGGACCACAGGACATAATGAGGATGTTAGATGACCACAAGACATGATGTGTATATTAGATGACCACAGGACATAATGTGTATGTTAGATGACCACAGGACATAATGAGTATGTTAGATGACCACAAGACATGATGTGTATGTTAGATGACCACAGGGCATAATGTGTATGTTAGATGACCACAGGACATAATGTGTATGTTAGATGACCACAGGACATGATGTGTATGTTAGATGACTACAGGATATAATGTGTATGTTAGATGACCACAGGGCATAATGTGTATGTTAGATGACCACAGGACATAATGTGTATGTTAGATGACTACAGGACATAATGTGTATGTTAGATGACCACAGGGCATAATGTGTATGTTAGATGACCACAGGGCATAATGTGTATGTTAGATGACCACAGGACATAATGTGTATGTTAAATGACTACAGGACATAATGTGTATTTTAGATGACTACAGGACATAATGTGTATGTTAGATGACTACTGGACATAATGTGTATGTTAGATGACCACAGGGCATAATTTGTATGTTAGATGACCACAGCACATAATGTGTATGCTAGATAACCACAGGACATAATGTGTATGTTAGATGACTTCAGGACTTAATGTGTATGTTAGATGACTACAGGATATAATGTGTATGTTAGATGACCACAGGGCATAATGTGTATGTTAGATGACTACAGGACATCATGTGTATGTTAGATGACTACAGGACTTAATGTGTATGTTAGATGACTACTGGACATAATGTGTATGTTAGATGACCACAGGACTTAATGTTTAGGTTATATGACCACAGGACTTAATGTGTATGTTATATGACCACAGGACATAATGTGTATGTTAGATGACTACTGGACATAATGTGTATGCTAGATGACTACAGGAAATAATGTGTATGTTAGATGACCACAGGACATAATGTTTATACTAGATGACCACAGGACATAATGTGTATGTTAGATGACTACTGGACATAATGTGTATGCTAGATGACTACAGGACATAATGTGTATGTTAGATGACCACATGGCATAATGTGTATGTTAGATGACCACAGGACATAATGTTTATACTAGATGACCACAGGACATAATGTGTATGTTAGATGTCTACAGGACATAATGTGTATGTTAGATGACCACAGTACATAATGTGTATGTTAGATGACTACAGGACATCATGTGTATGTTAGATGACTACAGGACTTAATGTGTATGTTAGATGACACAGTACATAATGTGTTTGTTAGATGACTACAGGACATAATGTGTATGTTAGATGACTACAGGACATAATGTGTATGTTAGATGACCACAGTACATAATGTGTTTGTTAGATGACTACAGGACATAATGTGTATGTTAGATGACCACATGGCATAATGTGTATGTTAGATGACCACAGGACATAATGAGTATGTTAGATGACCACAGGACATAATGTGTATGTTAGATGACCACAGGACATAATGTGTACGCTAGATGACCACAGGACTTAATGTGTATGTTAGATGACCACAGGACTTAATGTGTAGGTTATATGACCACAGGACTTAATGTGTATGTTATATGACCACAGGACATAATGTGTATGTTAGATGGCAGCGCCTCCTTTCACCTTCCTTAACCACTTTTTATCGCTATCGAAATTGTTATTTAGTTTTATTGTCAAAAGGCTGTTTACCTTTGTGATTCATATATACCTATATATCTTATCTTTAGTACGTGTTTAAAGTTGTGTGGATATCACTTTTATCATCGTCAAATCAAAACGGTAATATCTCTTTACAGCTTAAATTTCTGTCTCACGTTCAGATGATCATGAAGTAAAGGCAGAATAAGTGGTTGTTTTGATACATATTTGCAACATACTTTTGGATATTTACATAACTACACAATCGATTTTTGAGTAACCCATTGCAAAAGGTGCGCTACCTTTGTCGTCAAGGATGACGTCATTAAAACTTAGCGCCAAATTGTATGCTACTAATTCCCACACTTTTCTGATTCAGTAAAAGTTGTGCCGTGTTACTTAAAAGATGTTATTAACAGAAAATTGAAAATTTCTTGTTATATATTTCACTCGTTTGGCAGAAAATATCAATATTGTAACTAGGGCCTCGCACTCGTGAAAAATGTCGATTTTCTGCCATACTTGTTAAATAAATATGGTAGTCAACAGGAAATCATCAAATTTGCTCCATATAAGTTAAAAAGTCATTAAACTTAATGTGTCTGCACGTGTCTAGTCTGATTACGAACTCTCTAACCTCAGTTGTTTTATGGTGAAGTTAACTTTAATTGTGATAAAAGGTAATACAAATACTGATCGTCGCCGTATTTCTTATGTGACAAAGACTGGTGCAATCATTTAAGAAACCACCATTGACTATATTTAACAGCTTTATGTAAGTAGTTTCATATGAAAAACTGTCATTAAAATTAAAATGCAATCAAGCTCCGACCATGAAACACCCATGGACATTTACTCTAGCAGCATGTTCATATGAGGTTAAATATACCCGAGGTTCAATCAGGATTACATTTGTTTGCTAAAAATCTAGGAATTTAATAAATTTTGCTATTTCAAAGTAGGAGCATATTTTCATGTGATACATTTTGTATAATCAAACATATGATGTCATTATGACTTAAACATTATATCGTGCAGACGTCTGTTCTTCTTCAAGTATTTGGTCAGGTGACTGATGCGTGCTGACAAATCGGTAAAGCTATACTATACAAAAATGTATATCTATACTGTACTGCATTTCAACATACCTACTTCAATAGTTAACTTCCAACAAAATAAATGGTCAAATTAGGTGACAGACAGCAAATCATAATTAAGGAATTTAACTATTAACAAGTACCAAACATATCTCATTTTAGCGTTACCATTTCTATCACAGTGGTATACAGTGAATTATTGGGGTTTCTATACACTTAAACAGGTAATTGTTCAATACCCACAAACTATCTTCTAACTTTTACCACTACGTAAGGCTATTTAAAGATTGGAATGACTCTGACGAAGCCAAAAGGTAATACACAATTACTCATCAGCTATACGTGTGGGTTCTAATTTTGTTTGGATAATGGCTATTTCAAGACGCCAAGTATAGAAACTGACATAAAATAATCGTAATCAAGTAAAGGAACTGACATAAAGTTTTCGTGATCAAGAATAGGAACTGACAAAAAATGATCATCATCAAGTATTGGAACTGACATAACATGATCGTGAGCAAATATAGGAACTGACATAAAATTATCGTGATCAATAATAGGAACTGACATAAAATTATCGTATCCTAGTATATGAACTGACATAAAATTATCGTGATCAATTATAGGAACTGAGATAACATGATCATGATCAAGTAGAGGAACTGACATAAAATGATCGTGATCAAGTATAGTAACTGACATTAAATGATCGTAATCAAGTAAAGAAACTGACATAACATGATCGTATCCTAGTATAGGAAATGACATAAAGTGATCGTGATCAAGTAGAGGAACTTATATAACATGATCATGATCAAGTAGAGGAAATGAC
>NW_018407780.1:1158-11565 GCF_002113885.1 Mizuhopecten yessoensis | reverse complement strand
ATAAAATTATCGTGATCAAGTAGAGGAACTGATATAACATGATCATGATCAAGTAGAGGAACTGACATAAAATGAGAATGATCAAATATAGGAACTAACATAAAATTATCGTGTTCAAGTAGAGGAACTGACATAAAATTATCGTGATCAGGTATAGGAACTGACAAAAAGTTATCGTGATCAAGTATAGGAACTGACATAAAATTATCGTGATCAAGTAGAGGAACTGATATAACACGATCGTGAGCAAATATAGGAACTGACATAAAATAATCTTGATCAAGTATAGGAACTGACATAAAATTATCGTGTGCAAGTATAGTAACTGACATAAAATTATCTTGATCAATTATAGGAACTGACATAAAATTATCTTGATCAATTATAGGAACTGACATAAAATTATCGTAATGCAGTATATGAACTGAAATTAAATTATCGTGATCAAGTTAAGGAACTGATACAACACGATCATGATCAAGTAGAGGAACTGACATAAAATGTGAATGATCAAGTATAGGAACTAACATAAAATGTGAATGATCAATTATAGGAACTGACATAAAATTATCGTGATGCAGTATATGAACTGACATTAAATTATCGTGATCAAGTAGAGGAACTGATACAACATGATCATGATCAAGTACAGGAACTGACATAAAATGATCGTGATCAAGTATAGGAACTGACATAAAATTATCGTGATCAAGTAGAGGAACTGACCTAAAATTATCATGATCAATTATAGACACTGACATAAAGTTATCGTGATCAAGTAGAGGAACTGACATAAAATGGGAATGATCAAGTATAGGAACTAACATAAAATGTGAATGATCAAGTATAGGAACTGACATAAAATTATCGTGATCAAGTAGAGGAACTGATATAACACGATCGTGAGCAAATATAGGAACTGACATAAAATTATCTTCATCAAGTATAGGAACTGACATAAAATTATCGTGTGCAAGTATAGTAACTGATATAAAATTATCTTTATCAATTATAGGAACTGACTTAAAATTATTGTAATGCAGTATATGAACTGACATTAAATTATCGTGATCAAGTAGAGGAACTGATATAACATGATCATGATCAAGTAGAGGAACTGACATAAAATGTGAATGATCAAGTATAGGAACTAACATAAAATTATCGTGATCAAGTAGAGGAACTGACATACAATTATCTTGATCAATTATAGGAACTGACATAAAGTTATCGTGATCAAGTAGAGGAATTGACATAAAGTTATCGTGATCAAGTAGAGGAACTGACATAAGAAAATCATGATCAAGTATAGGAACTGACATAAAATGATCTTAATCAAGTATAGGAACTGACATAAAATTATCGTAATCTAGTATATGAACTGACATAAAATTATCGTGATCAAGTAGAGGAACTGACATAACATGATCATGATCAAGTAGAGGAACTGACATAAAATTATAGTGAAATGACTGATAGATCTACTACAATTCAGCATTCTCCTTCTGAAGCAAATACAATTTATTCTTTTGTTAATCAAATGTTACGTAATGCCTTTTTCAAAATATATGATGTACGTCTGTAAGACGTTTTGTGATTGATAAGATAATGAAACATTTGCTGCGCAAATCTATTTTTCATTCATGGCAAAGTTTTATTTCGTATACGCTGTTATTTTGTATAAACTGTTATTTTGCATGAAATGTTTGTGAATTTTGAATACATTGTTAATTCCCGAAGTCATCGTACGCATGGATATTCAGAGAAAGTGGTTTTTTTCTTGCCGACACAACTCCAACAACCCAGATGGAGTATAAATTTGTCTGGAGTGGATGTTGCGGTATCTGTGCTGTAGCATTCAAGTGAGGTGGCACTATAAATGATGCCGTTGGAAGCACGGTCCCATTACAAACAGAACACATTACTTCTCTAGTAAACACTTAGGGAGATATTAGCCAGGTGGCACATGACTAGTAGTTAGCGCCTGATAAGGCATCTCCTTCAAATTCCTTAAAATTGTATTGATTAATGTATATGCTAATTGTTTTAACTGTATATCTGAACTGTAAAGCGCTTTAGAGTGGCTCATTTTAGCTAGATATGGAGCTATATCAAATGTTGTATATTATTATTATTATCACTTTTATTTTCTTTCACTGATATTTTGGTTACACTGTTATTTTGTATACACTGTTTGTGTTTTTTTAGGCACTATTTGTTTGTTTTGTATACACTGTTTGTGTTTGTTTAGGCACTATTTGTTTGTTTTGTATACACTGTTTGTGTTTTTGTTTACACTTTTATTTTGTTTCACTGATATTTTGTATACACTGTTATTTTGTATACACTGTTTGTGTTTGTTTAGGCACTATTTGTTTGTTTTGTATACACTGTTTGTGTTGTTTTAAGCACTATTTGTTTGTTTTGTATACACTGTTTGTGTTTTTGTATACACTTTTAATTTGTTTTCACTGATATTGTGTATACACTGTTATTTTGTATACACTGTGTTTTTTTAAGCACTATTTGTTTGTTTTGTATACACTGTTTGTGTTTTGTTTACACTTTTATCTTGTTTCACTGATATTTTATATATACTGTTATTTAGTATACACTGTTTGTGTTTTGTTTACACTTTTATTTTGTTTCACTGATATTTTGTATACACTGTTAATTTGTATACACTGTTTGTGTTTTTGTATACACTTTTAATTTGTTTTGTATACACTGTTTGTGTTTTTGTTTACACTTTTATTTTGTTTTCACTGATATTGTGTATACACTGTTTGTGTTTTTGTATGCACTTTTTGTTTGTTTGTTATAGACTGTTTGTGTTTTTTTAAGCACTTTTTGTTTGTTTTGTATACACTGTTTGTGTTTTGTAAACACTTTTAATTTGTTTTCACTGATATTTTGTATTATTATATGCATGAACATTTCTCGCAATCACATTGGTCGGATCCTTTACACGTGACCAGTCCTCAAAAACTCATGTAGACTGGTTATCCGGTGAATATCGATTTCTAAATATAGCCTGTATGGAAAATCCCCGGAACCTGTCGTTGCGCATGTGCAGTTAGACTGGAACGCGATCTTTCAGATGGTTGCTGGCGAACGTTTCTCCTCCGTTAGGAAAATTACCAAAACTATTCGAGGATAAAGATGCTGTTAACGTAAAAAAGGCCATTGAACACGCAGTGCATGTCCTCCATGCTTATCTTCAGAAAAATAATCTAGACGATGCCTTCGAAAGCTACAATGATGAACTGTTGTATTCAATCCCGGCTAAATTTTATATCAAGGCTCGCGTACAAAAATCAGAACCTTTGGTTTTGTTTTGTTTTATTTTATTGTTTAAGCATATAATAAAAAAGTTATGGGCTTTTGTGCTGGTAAATATGATGAGATATGAAACTGAAAGAGTGATATTGACCTCGGCTTCGCCTCAGTCAATATCACTCTTTCAGGTTCATATCACATCATATTCACCTGCACAAAAGTCCATAATTGTATATTAACTGTTATTTTGTTTAATTTTTAAACCAAAAATGTTTATAACATAGAAGAATTATCATTTAAACAATTAGTCTTTTTTGTCTTGATTTGAAAATAGATAAACGAAGGACAAACCTATCCACCATTTACATAGCATAATAGCAAGAGTAAAGATATAATTCCAGGTCCGTATATTATATATCGATGACGTGAGATGGCCATCGACAGTGACATCATTAGTTCACATGTGCTGCTACAGATCGTTTATTGGATTTCTCTGTCCACTGAATCCCCATGGAACATCATTAAATTATATGAATATATAAACACAATCAATGCACCGTTGATTTTAATCAGATAACGCTTATCAATAGTGAAAGTGTACGCTCCTAAATCTAAATATGTATAATAACTCAAGGACAGTAGGTAGAAGTGCACAGGGATATTGATTTCTTCATTGTTACAGAATGATTTAAATCCCTGATCATGATTATTGAAAGCTGCTGCCACTTATTTAGCACTCCTGGCAATATATTCATGTGGAAACCTAACTTGTTCACTCTTTAAACTGAATTTACATAAACATGAGTTCTACATTTCATTTCAAATCAATTTTATTGAATTTAAGACACAATTGAAGTAGGCACAGGCATTGCCTATAAAAGCCTTTTCCAGAAGAAAATACACACATTTCATACATTCATATATAAAGAGAAAGAGAGTATTATTTTATGATGTTTTTGAAATAACAATAAACAAAGATTTTTGGATTAAATGGCCGCAGCCTATTTAATGATATTTATTCTCAACAAATGTGACGAGCAGGCCTTTATACTGACAGGTAATTTCCTCCCCCCTGGGTTATCCAAAGCGGGTTGTAATTTTACCCTAACTAAACTCACCAATGACTAGAGTTATACACTTTAGGTACATGCAACGGTAAGTACCCCACACTGAGTATCTACCACACTGGTACCGGACACATCAGCTACTCACCCTCCCCAGGGTAAACCTTGGCAGAGTTTGCATGTACCTGACTATAAATAGCCTTGTCAATCTACCCAGATCAACGAGGCTCCACCATACTTCCAGGGTATAACCTTGGCAAGTATTACGTAACATTCTCCACCAAGGAGAAACCAAATACTGTACATGTATACATATAACTATATCCTAATTACCATTATAGTACTTCCACCATCTCGACTCCCTGGGATTCACAAGGCAAGTGTGATGGGGAGTTTACTGTTAAACTCGTTTATAATATATTGTGGGTTTACCCGACTCCTAGGGTAAAACCATAGCAAACCGGTACCCCACAATTCCTACACATGTACTACACACACAAACCTATACATTTTGAAACTTATAAAAATATGCCTGCTCGTCACAACATGCCACTTGGGACTGTTTATACAGTTCCACCATCCATCCCCATACCAAAAGAGAATAAATATCTCAGAACATTATTCAAATATTAATTTTGCAGTGTCAGGTGAATTGTGACCAACGACGAAAGTTTCCAATGCTCCCTGTAATGTATTCAGAAAAATTGCATTGCCAATATCTTCTAAATGAACCCCATCTGCCCTAAAAAGCCCTGCACAGTCATACGTAATATCCACATGCTTAACAACCCTACCACCAACACTTAAAACTGCCTGACGACCTATCCTATTAACCCGTTTGCGTTTTCTTTCTATTCCTGTCACTGATGTACAGCCACGCCATTGTAGACGTGGTAATATATCTGACCATATGATGGTACAATGTGGCAAGTCTTTGGCCAATGTGTGCACATCATTTTCAATGCGTACACACAACTCTGATGTTGGTGTTGTCGTCAAATCATTACCTCCGGCATGGATAACGAGGAAATGTGGTGGAGGTTGTTGGCTCAACTGATAAGTCAGGGCTCCTCTAACAGCAAACCAGGACATTCCACGTTTGCCTAACCATTTGATGTTCGCCCCCAAACTTTGGAGATGCAGGCTAGGATCCGACAATGTGTGTGACTTCCGATGTGCCCAGTAGATAATTGATGAGCCCAAAATCCAGATATCTGAAATACTTTTTGCTTTGTTAGCCTTAATTGAACTATGTCATTCGTCTTAAATTGATTAGTCTAAGGGAGGCAACTCTCATGCAATAAAAACTACTAGCAATGAAGAACTTTATCAATGCGAATATACGACGAGTATGCTTTGGATTTCCATCTACCTAAACTTTTAATTAATTCATCGGAAATTCCTTTCATCGACAAAGTTGTAGCCGCCCCAATTCGAAAAGAGTGAGATTTGAAATTTTGGTGTGGAATCCCCAAACAAATGATTGACTTTCGCAACAATGCACTAAACTGGTAACGCGTCAATGGGGAACCATTCTGGTGTTTAAACAGGAGACCAGAACTACCTGGCCTTATTTTCAAATAAGATTCCATATTAACTATGGGGCAAACTGGACAATCAGGAATTTTGGGAATTGAAATTGTTGTCGACATTCCCCGTTGGTCAGTTTTTGAATGGCGTATTATTACCACTATTCCTTCATCGCTCAATGATATATCAGAGATGAGCAGAGGACATTTCGATATTGAAGCTGATGTATACACGATTTCCCCCACCCTGAACAGTCCAAAAAATGCTAAACAGTATGCTGTCCTGAAAAGTTGTGTTTCATAACTTGACTTACAAATGATGGGCAACACGTGAAAGATTTTAATGAGTATGTCATAGGTGATAGGGGCCCGTATATCAGGAGAGCTTCTTAGTCGTCTAAAACCTTCTAATGCTTTAGTAACAATGAAGAACGAAGTAGGGTCTTCCCAACAATGCAACTTGTGAACATAACTTAATGCTGATAAATAAGATTTTACTGTGGCCGGGGAAGAACCCTTATTAGAATGAAAGGCAACAAACCACAAAAGTTGTGCAAGTGGCACTGGCCAACTTTTAACGAGACCAAATAAAGTTCTGAATTGCTGAAAGCTACGTAATGCACAGTTATACAAGGCTTTTGTGTTGCCCGAAAGACTAGCATTCAAAAGTCGTCCAATTTCATCCGACAAACCGACCATAGCCACGTTGGAATCGGAACAGGTGTGGTCTCTGCCTGGGGTACCAGTTGTCGGAATTTTTTCAGCTGTAAACGTGACAAACTATCAGTTATTACATTAAAACAACCTGGGATGTGTTCTGCCTTAAACACCATGTTGAGGTGTATACAACGCAACACAAATATCCTTAGCATTGACAAAACAATTGTTGACTTAGTCGTCATGGTGTTTACTATTGCTACAACCGATTGGTTATCACTGCGAAATAAAATTTTCTTATTACGCAATTGGTCACCCCAAATATGTACGGCCACCACGAGGGGAAAGAACTCTAGTATTGTGATGTCATTTGTGTACCCCAGTTCAAACCATGACTCTGGCCATACACCATATGCCCAGCTACCATTAAAGTATGCCCCGAAACCATTCCCTCTTTTTGCCGAGCTGTCAGTAAAAAGTTCCATGTCAGAATTAGTAGTCCAAAATTGATCACTAAATACTGAAATGCCGTTAAATGACTTGAAAAACTTTAACCACAATTTCAAATCTTCCCTTATGTCATCGTTAATTCTCAAGTGATGATAAGGCTGGGTGAGGCCCATGGTGGCATTAATTAACCGTCTACAAAATGTGCGACCTGGCAATATCGCTTTACAAGCAAAATTCAGTGCACCCAATAATGACTGCATAGCTTTTAGTGTTGTTTTTGGCCTAGACAACATTGTATGAATCTTTTGTACAATCTCCTGAATTTTTTGTTCGGGCAAACGAATACACATTTCAACAGTATCAATTTCTAACCCCAAAAAACAGATAACTGTAGCAGGACCTTCGGTCTTCTCCGGAGCAATAGGCACACCTAGCTCATCGCATACTTCCTCAAACTTGGTCAACATACCCTGGCACTCACTAGTGTTAGGCTTACCGCCAAAAAGGAAATCATCCAAATAATGTAAAAGGTTTCCCGATGGTGCTTGTTGATTTACTGCCCACTCTAAAAATGAGGAGAACTTTTCAAAGAGAGCACAGGAATGGGAACACCCCATAGGCAAGCATTTATCGTAAAAATATTGGTTTTCAAATTTGAAACCTAACAGATCAAAATCCCCAGGCCATATTGGCAAGATGCGGAATGCAGACTTTATGTCTGCCTTGGCTAATAGGGCCCCCTTTCCAAGCCTTTGTACCATATAAATTGCTTCATCAAATTTAGTATATTTTACTGAACATAGATGCGGGTCAATATAATCATTCACTGATGATTTTTCTGGATAAGACAAATGCTGAATGAGTCTAAAATCACCTGGATGTTTTTTTGGAATTAAACCTAATGGTGATACCCGCAAAGTTGACAATGGCTTATTAGAAAAAGGACCTGCTATTCGCCCCAGGCTGATTTCTTTGTATATTTTATCCCTAGCATACCCCATGTTTTTATTAATAGAGGGTAAGTTATCGGCTGTAGTTGGAAGGCGGGGGCCAGAGTAATGCAGCCGAAAACCATTTGTGAAACCATCTAATAGCTCTTCCTTAATGCTTGCCTTTGGGTAATTCCTCAGAAATTTATGAAGTGTAGCCAAATGTATTGGTGATTTTCCTAATGAAATTTTTTCATTTTTTGGACACTGTTGTGGTATTGGTGTTTGCACTTTTTGAAGCAGCATTGGGGAATTTGCCTCGAAAAGAACCACATTTTATTTGTGGATGATTTCCGTCACAATTTTTACATACATGTCGAAAATGGCAAGGGTTAAACTTACACATCCCATTATTGAAACCAAAACAGACGCCTTTGTTTTTATTTTTGGCGTTTCCAGAGAAGGACCCACTATTGCCCTCAGCCGGATTACTTTGTGCTGACCCAGACATTAGTCTTAACCACAGATCAGCATTAAGCTTGTCCCATGATCTATGATTTACCGCTTGGCGGAGACGAAATTGTTCGTCATATGCCCGCCAGGCGAAGTTGTTACACCTTCCTGCAGCATCACGAATGATGGCCGTGTAATGCAGGAGTTCTAAACATTTTTGTGGAAATCTTTGCAAATAAATCGACATAAAGATAACAAAAGCATCTGTCCATTTTTCGATATTGGGAATTTTGTCCTTCATGTCCCTGGGCCTGGATTCTAAAATACCTTGGTCGCTCAGGTATAGACTGCTTCCAGCATAAAAATCGTGCAAATCCGCACTACCTTTTAGCAGTAACGCCAAGTTTATATACTGGTTAGTTTGTATTTTTTGTCGTAACAGTGGGGGTACATGTGCAGCCAGACCGTCATCCGCACATGGGACTACATTGGGCAGGGGATCACTATTGTAAAGCAGATTTAAGCCCGTTGGGCTTTGTGTATGCATTAGGCCTGGGCCTACATTAGATTGCTGTGGGGACCCCATGCCCGTTGCTCCACTAGTGTGACCCCCAAAACCTAGGGCCGACCCCCACACGTTATTAAGGCCTACCAGCTCACTATTGACATTTTGATTAATGCCACCTCTGTCCAGCATCCATTTCTGATGCCTCCACGATCTCCTGAGGGAGCGGGGAACCACCAGGTTGATTGTCCGTCCGATCCCCCCTATCCGGTAAGGGTTCGCATGGCGCCACTCCTTCCCCGCTGGCCGATGCCTCACATTCGGTTAAATGCCCGGGCCGCCTCCGTTTCCTCGTACTTCTCGGTCTAGCTGGAGTCCCCGCCGGCCGCTTTGATGTAACTACCTTTTTATGAACAGGTGTCATCGTAAGAACTTGTTAGCAACAAAAAGACGTTTTTCGTGCTGAAAATATGAGCATATATAACGCCGGCGTGCTGTTTTGTAATTAACATAAACTGTTGTGCGCATGCCTGCTTGGCTAAAGAGGAATAACTCTCGCCAAAATATGCTCCCTGCTTTGAGGCAACACACCACTAAATTGTCAAATACAAAAATTAATGTGTTTAATTTTTAAAATTAAACGGTATTAGAGAGAAAATGTAGTATATGTTCAAATTCACAGAAAATATTAATTAGAATATCATAGATTTTAACATTTCAATTACTAAAGTCTATATACTTCAAGTACTGTAGTCTAGTGTTTGATTAGAGGCACTTCAAAGTCACTGTCAATTTACACAGCGCAATCCTTCCCATTGACACCGGAGCTATAGTTATACAATAGTAAATACAAATACATTGTAAGATAATTTGTAGTAAAGTTTAAGTTCAAATCTTCCAGATTTTTCAATATACACCACATGAGAGAATAAGTGTATTTTATTCAATGCTAAGGTTCATATCACCCTTTGTGACAGTATTAGTATTTAAGATGATAATATTAATCTCGTTATAATTAGATAATGTATAGAATAAAACTTTCATCTATATATCTGGAGCTATTGAGGAAGAAGTGACTTGCATCTTCAATAATATAACCACAGTCACATTAGGCTTACCTGTAAGATAATCATTATATATAAATCTGACTTTAACTGGCTGGCTTTATAAAAATATCTGTACAGTTATATGGTTGTGTAATATGTGTGTGCTTTCTCTAAGTAATCCCAGTTTTAACAGACTCAATGAAGTGAGTTTTGAAACAATACAGTCTGGCCTGTTCATAGAGACATCATTCTAGGAAAAAAGCTAATTGTATACAGGTTGGTTCTGCACAAAGGAACAACATTTTTTTCGATATCTAAGGCGAGGATTAATATCATTATTAAAATATGTTAAAATACGATCATAAAGATGGTCAGGACAGTCATGCTGCAGTATCTTGAAAAATACCAAACAATGATGATTATCACGTCTTATTTATAGTGTATCTAGACCAACTACTTTATATATGCCCAGTTATGTTTGTACCTCTTCTTAAG
>NW_018407780.1:0-580 GCF_002113885.1 Mizuhopecten yessoensis | reverse complement strand
ACATAACGGTTGTCTGTGTAGTACATAACTGTTGTCTGTGTAGTAAATAACGGTTGTCTGTGTACTACATAACGGTTGTTTCTATAGTACATAACGGTTGTCTGTGTAGTACATAACGGTTGTCTGTGTAGTACATCACGGATGTCTGTGTAGTACATAACGGTTGTCTGTGTAGTACATAACGGGTGTTTGTATAGTACATAACGGTTGTCTGTGTAGTACATAACGGTTGTCTGCGTAGTACATAACGGTTGTCTGTGTAGTACAAAACGGTTATTTGTATAGTATATAACGGGTGTGTGTATAGTATATACCGGGTGTGTGTATAGTATATAATGGTTGTGTTTAAAGGTTATGACGGGTGTGTGTATAGTATATAACGGGAGTGTGTATAGTATATAATGGTTGTGTATAGTATATAACGGGTGTGTGTATAGTATATACCGGGTGTGTGTATAGTATATAATGGTTGCGTGCATAGTATAAAATGGTTGTGTGTATAGTATATAATGGTTGTATGTATAGTATATAATGGTTGTGTATAGTATATAACGGGTGTGTGTATAGTATATAACGGGTG
>NW_018407779.1:1758-2381 GCF_002113885.1 Mizuhopecten yessoensis | reverse complement strand
ACAAATGAAATCGATTTGCACATCAACGGCCATCAAAATTCAGTTGATCAACAAGACGGTCAATTTCGAGCAGAGAAAGAGAAACGGTACGACAATCCGATATATCATGAGGATGAAAAGACCCAATTGTGATGCGTTTTCTGCTAAGTTTGTATGCATTGCAATTCAATTGGATGTCTTGTAAAAATAGCCCGACATGTCACGTGACATTTATTCAAACTAAGGTTTAAGCAATTGGTCCTGGTAGACTTAATCAAATACTATTAGCAAAAACTAATTTAAAGGATAACGCATTGGACTGTGAGAAAGAGGTACCCAATAAATGTGACCATCTATAACATTATGGAAAAATGAGATGACCGATAGATGTGACCAGGTGTAACTCCTATAAGATATAGGTGACCAGGTGTAACTCCTGTAAGATAGATGTGACCAGGTGTAACCTCCTGTAGGATAGATGTGACCAGGTGTAACCTCCTGTAAGATACTGTAGATATGACCGATGGGGGGTGACCAGGTGTAACTCCTGTAAGATAGAGGTGACCAGGTGTAACCTCCTGTAAGATAGAGGTAACCGTATAGGTGACCAGATGTAGCATCCTGTAAGATAGAGGTGACCGTAT
>NW_018407779.1:0-580 GCF_002113885.1 Mizuhopecten yessoensis | reverse complement strand
TGTAACCTCCTGTAAGATAGAGGTTACCAGGTGTAACCTCCTGTAGGAAGAGGTGACCAGGTGTAACCTCCTGTAAGATAGAGGTGACCAGGTGTAACCTCCTGTAAGATAGAGGTGACCAGGTGTAACCTCCTGTAAGATAGAGGTTACCAGGTGTAACCTCCTGTAAGATAGAGGTGACCAGGTGTAACCTCCTGTAAGATAGAGGTNTGTTACCAGGTGTAACCTCCTGTAAGATAGAGGTGACCAGATGTAACCTCCTGTAAGATAGATGTGACCAGGTGTAACCTCCTGTAAGATACAGGTGACCTATGGAAGTGACACGCCACATGAGTGCACGATATAGAAATGCAGCTGTGATGAATACAAGATGATGAGATGTATGCTGTATTATAGTGATAAATTGTTAAGACTAGGAAACACTATTAATTATTTATACCAGATAAATAATCCATTAAGGAAACTAGAGCTCATGCTTGCTTGATAACATATCATGTTATAAAAATTAACACATTATATACAGTTATATGACTGTCAATTATACAGTTGTGGGATCGCACAACGTTACACGATGTGCGGT
>NW_018407778.1:3569-5561 GCF_002113885.1 Mizuhopecten yessoensis | reverse complement strand
GGGGGACTAAGGTTTACAAAGAAATCATAACCAGTGGGGGACTTAAGTCCTTTGTCATGCTCACTTAAAAATGTTCTCGAAGAACTATTTTGCAGTTCTTGGTACAGGCAGGGATCATAAGTCTGCCCTCCTGACTACAGCTCTAGTTGTGTAATGGTGGCAGTATAACAAGGTTTTACTGTAAAGTGGTGACAGTATAACAAGGTTTTGCTGTATAAAAGGGTTTAATTGTGAGTCCCACAAACCAGAGTGTTGACATTATTTCCAATTAATATTTACAGTATTATGATGAAATGTACAAACTGCTGTTATTTATCGTCTACAATATATGGAATATGATTTTTTCTTTTAAACATGTATTCTTTGAAATATTTTTTTTACTTTCCTGTACATATTTTCAATTTGTACTCTAGTTACATACTGTGTTCTAGTTACATACTCTACTCTAGTTACAAACTGTACTCTAGTTACATACTGTACTCTAGTTACATACTGCACTCTAGTTACATAATGTACTCTAGTTACATACTGTACTCTAGTTACATACTGTGTTCTAGTTACATACTGTACTCTTGTTACATACTGTACTCTAGTTACATACTGTGTTATAGTTACATACTGTACTCTAGTTACATACTGTACTTTAGTTACATACTGTACTCTAGTTACATACTGTGTTATAGTTACATACTGTACTCTAGTTACATACTGTACTCTAGTTACATACTCTACTCTAGTTACATACTCAACTCTAGTTATATACTCTACTCTAGTTACATACTGTGTTCTAGTTACATACTGTACTCTAGTTACATACTCTACTCTAGTTACATACTCAACTCTAGTTACATACTCTACTCTAGTTACATACTCAACTCTAGTTATATACTCTACTCTAGTTACATACTGTGTTCTAGTTACATACTCTACTCTAGTTACATACGGTGTTCTAGTTACATGCTGTACTCTAGTTTCATACTCTACTCTAGTTTCATACTGTGTTCTAGTTACATACTCTAGTCTAGTTACGTACTCTACTCTAGTTACAAACTGTACTCTAGTTACATACTGTACTCTAGTTACATACTCTACCCTAGTTACATACTCAACTCTAGTTACATACTCTACTTTAGTTCCATACTGTGTTATAGTTACATACTGTACTCTAGTTACCTACTCTACTCTAAATACATACTGTGTTCTAGATACATACTGTACTCTAGTTACATACTGTACTCTAGTAACTTGTACTCTAGTTACATACTGTGTTCTAGTTACATACTCTACTCTAGTTACATACGGTGTTCTAGTTATATGCTGTACTCTATTTACATACTCTACTCTAGTTACATACTGTGTTCTAGTTACATACTGTGTTCTAGTTACATACTATACTCTAGTTACATACTGTGTTCTAGTTACATGTACTCTAGTTACATACTGTACTCTAGTTACATACTGTGTTCTAGTTACATACTGTACTCTAGTTACATACTCTACCCTAGTTACATACTCAACTCTAGTTACATACTCTACTCTAGTTACATACTGTGTTCTAGTTACATACTCTACTCTAGTTACATACGGTGTTCTAGTTATATGCTGTACTCTATTTACATACTCTACTCTAGTTACATACTCTACTCTAGTTACATACTCAACTCTAGTTATATACTCTACTCTAGTTACATACTGTGTTCTAGTTACATACTCTACTCTAGTTACATACGGTGTTCTAGTTACATGCTGTACTCTAGTTTCATACTCTACTCTAGTTTCATACTGTGTTCTAGTTACATACTCTAGTCTAGTTACGTACTCTACTCTAGTTACAAACTGTACTCTAGTTACATACTGTACTCTAGTTACATACTCTACTCTAGTTACATACTCAACTCTAGTTACATACTCTACTTTAGTTACATACTGTGTTATAGTTACATACTGTACTCTAGTTACCTACTGTACTCTAAATACATACTGTGTTCTAGA
>NW_018407778.1:0-579 GCF_002113885.1 Mizuhopecten yessoensis | reverse complement strand
AAACTGCTGTTATTTATTGTCTACAATATATGGAAAATGATAATAATTTTTTTTAAACATGTATTCTTTGAAATATTTTTTTTTACTTTCCTGTACATATTTTCAATTTGTATTTATGATTATCATCCAAAGTGTATGCCTTAGATACTGTACTCTAGTTACATACTGTGTTCTAGTTACATATGGTGTTCTAGTTACATGCTGCACTCTAGTTACATGCTGTACTCTAGTTACATACGGTGTTCTAGTTACTTACTGTACTCTAGTTACATACTGTGTTCANTTAGTTACATACTGTACTCTAGTTACATACTCTACTCTAGTTACATACTGTGTTCTAGTTACATACTGTACTCTAGTTACATACTCTACTCTAGTTACATACTCAACTCTAGTTACATACTCTACTCTAGTTACATACTGTGTTCTAGTTACATACTCTACTCTAGTTACATACGGTGTTCTAGTTACATGCTGTACTCTAGTTTCATACTCTGCTCTAGTTTCATACTGTGTTCTAGTTACATACTCTAGTCTAGTTACATACTCTACTCTAGTTACAAACTGTACTCTAGTTAC
>NW_018407777.1:14848-15415 GCF_002113885.1 Mizuhopecten yessoensis | reverse complement strand
GAGCTCTGTATGTTGTTTTCACTGGAGTTACAATAATGTATGAGCCCAGTGTATGCTGTTGTGCTTTTACATTATAAACATTGACAAACATTTTTATTTTTCCAAGGATCTGTTAATTCAAAAAGGTGTGATTCATATGGTAAATGAAATGGCTCTTGTCATGGTGTAGGCTCAAGGATGTATTATACTGTAATTGAAAGGGACTTTCCCTTGGCATATTGTTTATATCTTCTTCACTTTAAATAAACAAAGCATTGCTTTCAATTTAAAGTTATCTTTTTGATTTCCAAAATAAACAAAAATTAACAGCTGCATTTTGTAACATTGTAAAATTGTCTTAGATGCCTATTTATGCGGTTTATACTGATAAGAAATTTGGTCACTGCATGAAGTTATTTTATCTGGTCTCTGATAGATTTATATACTGGTGTAATTGTCTATCTTAACAGAAATACCATCGGTTATATTAGGGATAGAATAGGTTAAACCTTATTGTAATTGCCAGTGTGCTTTTTGGATCATTACATACAGTCCTGTATGATAATGGAATGCAGAGTATTTTTCTAA
>NW_018407777.1:10599-10891 GCF_002113885.1 Mizuhopecten yessoensis | reverse complement strand
TGTTGTTTTCACTGGTGTTACAATAATGTATGAGCCCAGTGTATGCTGTTTTCACTGGTGGTACAATAATGTATGAGCTCTGTGTGCTGTTTTCACTGGTGGTACAATAATGTATGAGCTCTGTATGTTGTTTTCACTGCTGTTACAATAATGTATGAGCCCAGTGTATGCNTCACTGGTGTTACAATAATGTATTAGCTCTGTGTGCTGTTTTCACTGCTGTTACAATAATGTATTAGCTCTGTGTGCTGTTTTCACTGGTGTTACAATAATGTATGAGCCCAGTGTATGC
>NW_018407777.1:7213-7647 GCF_002113885.1 Mizuhopecten yessoensis | reverse complement strand
GTATGAGCTCTGTATGTTGTTTTCACTGGAGTTACAATAATGTATTAGCTCTGTATGCTGTTTTCACTGGTGTTACAATAATGTATGAGCTCTGTATGTTGTTTTCACTGGAGTTACAATAATGTATGAGCTCTGTATGTTGTTTTCACTGGNGCTGTTACAATAATGTATGAGCTCTGTGTGCTGTTTTCACTGGTGTTACAATAATGTATGAGCTCTGTATGTTGTTTTCACTGGTGTTACAATAATGTATTAGCTCTGTGTGCTGTTTTCACTGGAGTTACAATAATGTATGAGCTCTGTGTGTTGTTTTCACTGGTGTTACAATAATGTATTAGCTCTGTGTGCTGTTTTCACTGCTGTTACAATAATGTATGAGCCCAGTGTATGCTGTTTTCACTGGTGTTACAATAATGTATGCATTCTGTGTGCTA
>NW_018407777.1:1706-2695 GCF_002113885.1 Mizuhopecten yessoensis | reverse complement strand
ACCCTGTAACACAATAACCCTGCACTACACTTGTCCAATACAACACTTACCCTGTACCACAACTACCATGTACTACAATTACCCTGTACCTGATCAGCAGCCCTGTACCAAAATAACCCTGTACATCAACAACCCTGTATCACACTGACCTTGTACCACACCGACCCATACCAAATTATCTGCTTTACCACAATTACCTCATGCCTCAACAACTCTGTAATACGTGCTAGTTATTGTACCGCAGTAACCCTTTACAAAACCTTTACTCTGTACAACAAAAATGTGTGTTATGGTATCTTAATATAATTATAATTGGCAACCTTGATATCGGTTATTTTTGTTTCTTTTCCGTTTTGATATATAACATACAGAAACTGTGTTTGTAGGATGATTTGTAATAATGTTAGTTGTTGTGCTTTGTGTAGGAAAGGTCTCAACTCTGTGCAACAAAGGGGGTTTTGAAAATCACTGCTGGTTCCATATTTCATGTTGCTTTTGTATAAATTTAGAATATTACGTGGCATTCATCATGCTGTTCAAAAGGGCTTTTTTTATGAAACTAATACAAATTTCTTACATTTGCCAAAAGATTTTAACTGTCTACAATTTTGCCAGGAGGCTGTGAAAATTAAAGTAAATAGTTCTAACACCTCCTTGGATATGAACATCTGCATCTTTAATTACGCTGTAAAAGCTTGCAGCTATACAAAAACTAATTTGTTAATACATTCCACATGTATTAGATCCCGGGGCCATCAAGCCCTTGAAATGTTTACCCTGGTGATGTTTATATTTGTAATCTTGTAGTTTGTGCCTCAATTGTCCTTATCAAACTGGGGGTTATTCTTTAATTCATTATTTGTCTCACAAATTGTTTTAGTGTTTTCTGTTGTTTTAAGTCAAGATCAATAAAAAACAAAAATAAGATTTTTTCAGAGATTGATGTAAATTTGGTTTTCTGTGCCTGGTTGGCTATATAGGTTGGTTTT
>NW_018407777.1:0-579 GCF_002113885.1 Mizuhopecten yessoensis | reverse complement strand
GTTTGGTTTCCTGTGCCTGGGTGGCTGTATAGTTTGGTTTCCTGTTCCTGGGTGGCTGTATAGTTTGGTTTCCTAAGCCTGGATGGCTATATAGTTTGGTTTCCTGTGCCTGGGTGGTTTCCTGTGCCTTGGTGGCTATATTGTTTGGTTTCCTGTGCCTGAGTGGCTATATAGTTTGGTTTCCTGTACGTGGGTGGCTATATAGTTTGGTTTCCTGTGCAGGGGGCTATATTGTTTGGTTTCCTTTGCCTGGGTGGCTATATAGTTTGGTTTCCTGTGCCTGGGTTGCTATATAGTTTGGTTTCCTGTGCGTGTGGCTATATAGTTTGGTTTCCTTAGCCTGGGTGGCTGTTTAGTTTGGTTTCCTGTGCCTGGGTGGTTTCCTGTGCCTTGGTGGCTATATTGTTTGGTTTCCTTTGCCTGGGTGGCTATATAGTTTGTTTTCCTGTGCCTGCATTGGTGGCTATATAGTTTGGTTTCCTTAGCCTGGGTGGCTGTTTAGTTTGGTTTCCTGTGCCTGGGTGGCTATATAAATTGGTTTCCTGTGCCTGCATGGGTGGCTATATAGTTTGGTTTCCT
>NW_018407776.1:6323-7397 GCF_002113885.1 Mizuhopecten yessoensis | reverse complement strand
CTTTGATTTTTATGCTTGCGAACTACATGATGATGACTGGATCTGATTGGATTTTAATCAGCCATCCTAGATTTTGACATCAAAATTTTCAAATTTTGTTACTCTTAACTGATAAACATTTTGTTATGACATTATTAAGCAAAGTTGGTCCAAAGCAAAGAAGAAGTCAACTGATCAAAGGTCAAGGTCATCATATCAAAAGTCAAGGTCATTTTTTTATCTCTTAGCTAGTAAACACATTGTTATGACATTATGAAGCAAACAAGGTAGCAACTGATCAAAGCTCAAGGTCAGTGGGTCAAATGTCAAGGTCACATTTAGCATATCTAAATTAGTAAACAATTTGTAATGACATTATAAAGCAAAGTTCATCAAAATCAAACAACTTAGGTGTCAAGTGACCAAGGCTCAAGGTCATTTGGTCAAAGGTCAATGTAAAATTGTGTATCTCTTTATACTGGTAAGAATTTTGCTATGACATTATATGATTATGAAGCAAAGCTGGTCAGAATTAATAAAAGAAAGTCATGTGACCAAAGCTATAGGAAGCTGATGATGAGATGTTTTTTTATTTTAAATATCTTACCACAGTATATAAATATCGGATTAGACACTTTCCTTGCTCGGACGTTTTTTATTTTATACAACATGTTTTTTTCAGAAATATGCTTGCAAAATGCATGCGTTTGAACTTTTATTATACTGGTACTATTTATACATGTATTGGATCCGATTCTATGTACGGTGCATTCATACAATGTATGTATATTTGTTTTCGATGGTGTGCTTATAAACTACATTGATTTAATTTACTTTATTATTTTGTTATGTTTTGAGAAGACAATAGGTACTGTATCATTTTAAATGATAAAAATAAATCTTTGATATCTAGACTTGTGTTCAGTGGATTCTGGCTGAATTTTTGTATTATTATTTAATACGTGTATACATAAAGTTCTATATATTCAATATTGAACAAATAGAAACACAAAGCTATATGTACTTTGCATGAGATACTTTTTGATTAAATAGAGGTGTTTTTTTGCTAAAATTTACTGAGACTGTATGATGGTC
>NW_018407776.1:3588-5172 GCF_002113885.1 Mizuhopecten yessoensis | reverse complement strand
TTTGTACGCATACATATGTACAAGGGCAACACCTAATGAAAAGGACATTGGTTATTATTCACCTAATAAAGTGATGCTAAGGAAGGTGCTTCATTGTCTTTGCAATTTTTGATATTTATATATTTTAATTGGTATAAAAGAATCACTCCTGTTGATCATGTGTACGTAAAACCACATGTGCAAATATCCTGAAATAGACTCTACCTTTGAAATAACACTTTACCTATATACATAATTCCAACAGATGGTATAGTCCTCTCCAAACTGACGGGATGATCACCACACCGTGACATTCTACTATAATATAGACAATAGAGGATTAATCTCCTGTTGTTTAAAGCATAAGAATACGTAGTGGACTCCTTGTTTGGGCAACAGCCTTAAGCATATATAGATATTCAAACTGCTGGCAAGGGGAAGCCATAGTTATTAGAAAGAAATCCCATATGAAATAGAGGAAAATCTTCAAAATCCTTGGTCCAGATTATTTTTGGACACAGAAAAAAGGGCGTTGCCCAGGCAACTAGGGCAACACACCTGGGTCCGCCACTGCTTGTTAGCCCAGATGAACCAGTTTTGCTGAAATCGTCCTAGTAGTTAAGAAAGAGTTGTCAAGACAAAGATTTTTAACAAAGGGCCATAACTCCTCTTTAAGGATCGGAATGAAAACGTACTACTTGGATGCACTATGTCAGGGGGCAGTTACCATATCTATAAACTTCCGTTGAAATTGGCACCATAGTTTTGGAGGAGTTGTCTGGCCAAGTATTTCTCAACAAAGGGTCATTTCTCCGTAAAAAAGGGGTCAGATTGAAAAAACAATACCTGTATGCACAACACCAGGAAGTACTTATCATATCTGAAAACTTTCGTTTTGGAGCGCATGTCCGGACAGGGATTTTTCAACAAAGGGCCATAACTTTGTAAAACAAGGGTCAGAATGAAAAAAAATAATACCGTGATGCACAACTTCAGGTGGTAGTTATCATATCTTGGAACTTTCGTTGAAATTGGTACATTACTTTAAAAGAGTTGTCCGGACAAATTTTTTCTACGGACAGACAGATAAGCTTAAGTAGTTCTCCGGGGGAACGATTACTTTGGCAGAATACATATTCATGAGTTATTCCTGTTGCGCATAACTTTCAAACAAACGTTATATAATAAAGAGTTTTGGTATAACACAAAAACATAAATGTATCGGTATTTACCATAAACAACATTGATAATCAAATCTCCATGGTTTTGTGAAATTCGACTTTGATCATGTTTGGCATGCTAAAAAAGTACTTGACCGGTTTTGATATTTCATAAAAATAATTCCGTAGACAGAATATATTTGTATTTATGCAATGCATAAAGTAATTTATATTATCTGGTTAGTATATGATATTTTTATGTGTTATATTTTGTTGGTTCCGGATGGAGGATAACTTTCCGTTTTTTAAACTAGTCCATCCCTATAAAAGTAGTCACGTAATGTTTTGGTGTACTAAAGTCACGTGACCTGTGCAGATTTGTTTTCCATGCTGACATTTTGAAAAATCTCCTTAAAAAATCAGTTACCCTCCACCTCCCCTAATA
>NW_018407776.1:1842-2252 GCF_002113885.1 Mizuhopecten yessoensis | reverse complement strand
TCCCATGGCATGCTGTTCGATAATTTTCAGAACGATTTCCTCGAGGCGACTCTCTATTCCGTACCGCCTTGCCTTCAATCGTCGCAAATTCCTTTTAACCGTAGTTCTGCTGACTACTATATGATGCACGAATAGTAGAAAACCACAAATATCATGGTAATTAAAGGACTTGTTGAAATAATACCGCACCAACTCTTCAGTTGACGCCTCTGCTCCTGGAAATCGTTACACTGCATGATTGCCATGGCCACATACAAATGGATCTGAAATGAAAATGCTGCATAGTTAGATTAAATAGAGAATATGTTATGCCGGTTGGCCAACTATTTTCAGAAATGTGTCATATGGATAAGAAATGTGAGTAATCATGTCTTTCACATATAGTTTGAAAGTGGCAACATTATTGTTCC
>NW_018407776.1:0-578 GCF_002113885.1 Mizuhopecten yessoensis | reverse complement strand
CACATGACAGGTACGTGTCATTGTATCGGGGTGTAATTATAGTTAGAGGCGTGTCTTAACGAAGCATTCAAGTACAGCTGACCAATCACTATATATAGTTGCTTCCTGTTTTCCGCCATGTCGTAAGTGTTGAAGGGCTATATAGGAAAAGAGATTCGAAAACCCAAGATTTTTAAGACGATTGAGTCAATGAATTTAAAAGGTAAGCATGCTATGGCATCATTCAAATAGCTGTGTGTACAAAGTTATCGTAACATGTGTACTTTGATAAAATATATCAGTACAAAGTGGCGCAAAACATTGTCGTTTGATTTGTCGTCATGGCCGCCATTTGCGTCTGGACTTGTTTAATCTTGTTTGTTGTGTTACCTAACCTGTCTATCACCCGAGTCCCGAGAGAGGTTTGGTCTCGGTGACTACACGTATTATTACATCACATGACCGTAACATATAACATGGTGAAAAATCCGTTAATACAATACAAGAACTAGCAATAATGGCCGTGATTTGACTTTGTATCATAGTCCGGTCTTTCCAGTGCTTTGACTTTGTATCATAGTCCGGTCTGTCCAGTGCTT
>NW_018407775.1:1990-2956 GCF_002113885.1 Mizuhopecten yessoensis | reverse complement strand
AGTGGACTAAAATACAACTACAGGCAGAATGTCAGTGTTTGATTCGCAAAAACTTATTAAAAGATTAAAACATATGACGCCTGTGACCTTGAATGTCGAACAAGGACATTAGGTTGAACAAAGTTTATAGTCTTCAAACCCAGCATGCATCTAGCAAAATATCATTACCCTGGACCTTTTGGTTATACAGAACAAATCATTTAAAGATTTAAACATATATTGACCACTGTAACCTTGAGTATGGGCGAAGGACATTCATTTGAACAAACTTGGTAGCCCTTCATACCAGCATGTTAATGGCCAAATATCATCACCCTTGGCCTTTTGCTTATTAAGAAGAAGTCATTCAAAGGTTTTAAACATATATGACCCCTGTGACCTTGAATATAAGTCAAAGTCATTTATTTGAACAAACTCGGTAGCCCTTCATCCCAGCATGTTACTAGCCAACTATCATCACCCTAGGCCTCTTAGTTATTCAGAAGAAGTTGTTTAAAGATTTTTTAAGACAATTGACCCCTGTGACCTTGAATATTTGTCAAGGTCATTCATCTGAACAAACTTGGTAGCCCTTCATACCAGCATGTTAATGGCCAAATATCATCACCCTAGGCCTTTTGATTATTAAGAAGAAGTCATTCAAAGGTTTTAAACATATTTGACCCCTGTGACCCTGAATAATATCATCACCCTAGGCGTGTTGATTATTCAGAAGAACTTTTTTAAAGATTTTAACATATTTTACCCCTGTGACCTTGAAAATAGGTGTAGGTCATTTATTTGAACAAACTTAGTAGCCCTTCATACCAGAATGTTACTGGCCAACTATCATCACCCTAGGCCTCTCGGGTATTCAGTAAAAGTTATTTAAAGGTTTTGTACATATTTGACCCCTGTAACCTTGAATATAATTCAAGGTCATTTATTTAAACAAACTTGCTAGTCTTTCATCCCAGCATGTTACTA
>NW_018407775.1:0-578 GCF_002113885.1 Mizuhopecten yessoensis | reverse complement strand
CAATCTAATGATTCTATGACCACACATGTGATGACAGACTAAAAAGAACGTAGATCAGTTCTAATATTTAGGAAAGAGTTGCCAAACTCTACAGTATACATCAAGTTCAAGTTCTTTATTACTTTAAGTGGGTTGACTTATCAGTTATAACATATATACAAAACAATACAGAGACAACATACAATATGATACACACACGCCTACACACACACACACAGTGGAGAGTGAACACTAACCAGCAATCAGCTCAGATCTCCTTTTTGTTTGCTTGTATTAAAAATAGAACATGCTAATTTTAGAGCTGTCTGCAAGTATCTACTTGTACAAATGTGCATGTATACACCTACATGTACAACTGCATGTTGTAATTATATATACACTGTACAAGCTGTATATTACTTACAGACCACCTGATATATGTATGCAGCAGTCATTTTGTTTGGCAAAGTTTCACATTTAAGTACTTCTGTATTGCATTTAAATATGGTCAATACATATACATGCACCAGCATAATGCGGATTGCTGACGCGAGCTTTAGATGTTGAATGCGTCGTCTGCTAAGCTTGTAACACACACA
>NW_018407774.1:2657-3328 GCF_002113885.1 Mizuhopecten yessoensis | reverse complement strand
ACATTTCTATATCTCCTCTATACTGGTATATTGGACATTCATATAGCTTCTTTATTCTGATAAATTGAACACTCTTATATTTTCTTTATACTGATATATTGAACATTCCTATATCTCCTCTATACTGATATATTTAACATTCCTATATCTCCTTTATACTGATATATTGAACATTCCTATATCTCCTCTATACTGATATATTGAACATTCCTATATCTCCTCTATACTGATATATTGAACATTCCTATATCTCCTCTATACTGATATATTGAACATTCCTATATCTCCTCTATACTGATATATTGAACATTCCTATATCTCCTCTATACTGATATATTGAACATTCCTATATCTCCTCTATACTGATATATTGAACATTCCTATATCTCCTCTATACTGATATATTGAACATTCCTATATCTCCTCTATACTGATATATTGAACATTCCTATATCTCCTCTATACTGATATATTGAACATTCCTATATCTCCTCTATACTGATATATTGAACATTCCTATGTCTCCTCTATACTGATATATTGAACATTCCTATATCTCCTCTATACTGATAAATTAAACATTCTTATATCTTCTTTATGCTGATATATTGAACATTCCTATATCTCCTCTATACTGATATATTGAACATTCCTCTATCTCCTCTATACAT
>NW_018407774.1:254-578 GCF_002113885.1 Mizuhopecten yessoensis | reverse complement strand
ACTGATGCATTGAACATTCCTATATCTCCTCTATACTGATATATTAAACATTCCTATATCTCCTTTATACTGATATATTAAAAATTCCTATATCTCCTCTATACTGATATATTGAAATTCCTATATTTCCTCTATACTGATATATTGAACATTGCTATATCTCCTCTATACTGATATATTGAACTTTCCTATATCTCCTTTATACTGATAAATTGAACATTTTAAAATTTTCTTTATACTGATATATTGAACATTCCTATATCTCCTCTATACTGATATATTAAACATTCTTCTATCTCCTCTATACTGATATATTGAACATTC
>NW_018407774.1:0-185 GCF_002113885.1 Mizuhopecten yessoensis | reverse complement strand
TATCTCCTCTATACTGATATATTGAACATTCCTATATCTCCTCTATACTGATATATTGAACATTCCTATGTCTCCTCTATACGGATATATTGAACATTCCTATATCTCCTCTATACTGATAAATTAAACATTCTTATATTTTCTTTATGCTGATATATTGAACATTCCTATATCTCCTCTATACT
>NW_018407773.1:2225-2794 GCF_002113885.1 Mizuhopecten yessoensis | reverse complement strand
TCCTACATAAGGCAACATTACACACAATCTTACATAACGCAACATAACACACAATACTACATAAGGCAACATTACACATTATCTTACATAGCGCAACATTACACACAATCTTACATAATGCAACACTACACACAATCCTACATAATGTAACATAACACACAATCCTACATAATGTAACATTACACACAATCCTACATAATGTAACATTACACACAATCTTACATAACGCAACATTACACACAATCTTACATAATGTAACATTACACACAATACTACATAATGTAACATTACACACAATACTACATAATGTAACATNCTACATAATGTAACATAACACACAATACTACATAATGTAACATTACACACAATACTACATAATGTAACATAACACACAATCCTACATAAGGCAACATTACACATTATCTTACATCGCGCAACATTACACACAATCTTACATAAGGCAACATTACACATTATCTTACATAGCGCAACATTACACACAATCTTACATAACGCAACATAACACACAATACTACATAAGGCAACATTACACATTATCTTACATAGCA
>NW_018407773.1:446-578 GCF_002113885.1 Mizuhopecten yessoensis | reverse complement strand
GTAACATTACACACAATCTTACATAATGTAACATTACAAACAATCATTACACACAATCTTACATAATGTAACATTACAAACAATCCTACATAATGTAACATTACACACAATCTTACATAATGTAACATTACA
>NW_018407773.1:0-380 GCF_002113885.1 Mizuhopecten yessoensis | reverse complement strand
TACATAATGTAACATTACACACAATCCTACATAATGTAACATTACACACAATCCTACATAATGTAACATTACAAACAATCTGACACAATGCAACATTGCACACAATCCTACATAATGTAACATTACACACAATCTTACATAATACAATATTACACACAATTCCAAATAATGTAACATTACATACAATCCTACATAATGTAACATTACACACAATCCTACATAATGCAACATTACACACAATCCTACATAATGTAACATTACACACAATCCTACATAATGTAACATTACACACAATCTTACATAATGTTACATTACACACAATCCTACATAATGTAACATTACAAACAATCTTACATAATGTTACATTACAAACAATCTTA
>NW_018407772.1:1843-2397 GCF_002113885.1 Mizuhopecten yessoensis | reverse complement strand
ACATAGTGGGCTGTGACTTGGGAGAATATACATGGTATACTGTGACTTGGGATGATTTAAGCAATTAGACAAATGATTTTGGTTAACTATCCACTGTAAACAAACCAGATAAAGTTTAGTTCTTGATAAACCCCCGATAACACGCCTTGCGAGCTGAATGTTCGATCACAAACGCCTTTGATTAAGCTTTGTGAACAGGTTAATAGTCCAGGACAGCCTGTGATAACGTTTCGTGAACAAACTGCTTTAACCTACCTGTAAATCTAGTTCATCACCGCCTGTGATCACGCCTCGGTCAGATTTAAGATACACATACACGTATACTGTTTTGTTTTTATTTTTTCCTTGTAAAATATATGGTAAGTTACCTATTTAATGAGTTTGAAAGTAACCGTTTGTATTAGCTTTGATCGCGGTAACAATCTTAGTACAATACACGCCTGGCTGTCTTCACTCAATATTAACACAAATGACGTCACGCCTTGCTGATCTCATGTGGAATAAGCTAAAGAATTAATGCCAGTCTAGTTTATCTCACGCACATATAAGCGCAT
>NW_018407772.1:0-577 GCF_002113885.1 Mizuhopecten yessoensis | reverse complement strand
CTCGGGTAAGTCGACCACATTGCCTCATAACACAGATGTGCTCTCGGGTAAGGCGTTGACTTCGTGTGCTATTTTGCCCTCCCGTCTTAATATCAGAGTGTCGGACCAGAGAAAGAGCTTAATTACGTTGATTATTTTCATGACGGAATTCTTTTAGTAAAAAAGGTACTGCTGAGGATACCTTAACATTGTATACGGCTTTGAGAATTAGACTTTTAACCAATTCTAACAATTCCAGTTTCCACAAGGCGGACAACTAACCAAACATGTCTTTGAGACACGCACCATTAAATTATATTGGTATCAGATCTTCTGGTACCGAAATCACTTCCATATCAGAATTCCTCGACAAAATCTCTGCATTATTGAAAGCGTCATATGAACAGCAAGATACTAAAGGGTAGCGAACCAACGCGTCTCAATGATGCATACTAATAAATGTCCTTTTAAACCACGCCAAACCCCGAGAGTGAGTAGAGCAGCACATTCTCATCAAATATTTATGTCTACGATATCAAATATATTACGGTATTGAGCGTCTCAGAATGGCTGTCATCTATCGTTCTCTCAAAAAATC
>NW_018407771.1:77231-77588 GCF_002113885.1 Mizuhopecten yessoensis | reverse complement strand
ACCATAGGTACATTGACTGGTGGCCTATCACACATCAAACTGACACCTACATTAACAACCAAACGTGAAGTTTTACTGATCAGCAAAGAAACGGTGATAAAATTGAAGTGTCATGTGCCGGCATCTAAAAAATAAAATCCGATTATATTCTACCTTTCTTGACCCAGATCATATATAACTCTACTTTAATTTTACAACATTTCTATAATGTCCCGATGTTCTCCTAGGTTTGTACCTACCTTTACTCGCTAGGTAATGTCCTGACGTTGTCCTAGGTTTGTACCTACCTTTACTCGCTAGGTAATGTCCTGACGTTGTCCTAGGTTTGTACCTACCTTTACTCGCTAGGTAATGTCC